>NC_048583.1:57533753-57833753 GCF_013265735.2 Oncorhynchus mykiss | reverse complement strand
GGCATGTCAGCTATGTTGTCTTTTTTGCTGATTGTTTTGTCTCTACAGGGCGTCCCCAGACTTCTACAGGAATGTGGTGAAAGTACAGAAGCATGTGACTTTCAACCAGGTCAAAGGCATCTTTGGATTTGGCGACAGTGACTGCATCGGTAAGAGAGACGACTTGTAGGAATTGAGTCAACACCTGTTGAGGAATTATACAAATGCCGGGATTTCACTTTCATTATGAATAAGCACTTTCTGAGTAGCATTAGTGTTGCTACAATGTGATCAGGGTCATATTCACTAGAAACCTAAAGCGGGGAAAAAACTAACTCAAACAAAGCGGGACTAACTGTCCAATAAGAAACACTAATTTTCTGATGCAAAACGTTGTTTTACTATGGTGTGCACTAATGAATACAGCCCAGGTGAATGCTTTTTAAAAGCTAAGTATTCCTCCCTCTCTCACCCATCCCAGGAAAGATTGCCTTCCCCGCCATCCAGGCCGCTCCGTCGTTCAGTAGCTCTTTCCCTCAGATCTTCAAGGGCAGAAAAGATGTCCAGTGTCTCATTCCCTGTGCCATAGACCAGGTCAGTCAAGCATCACAGCGCAACCAGGACATACTGTCTGCTAACCTGTAACAACCAGGACACACTGTCTGCTAACCTGTAACAACCAGGACACACTGTCTGCTAACCTGTAACAACCAGGACACACTGTCTGCTAACCTGTAACAACCAGGACATACTGTCTGCTAACCCTAACCTTTAACAACTAGGACACACTGTCTGCTAACCTGTAACAACCAGGACACACTGTCTGCTAACCTGTAACAACCAGGACACACTGTCTGCTAACCTGTAACAACCAGGACACACTGTCTGCTAACCTTTAACAACCAGGACACACTGTCTGCTAACCCTAACCTTTAACAACCAGGACATACTGACTGCTAACCTGTAACACCCAGGACATACTGACTGCTAACCTGTAACACCCAGGACATACTATCTGCTAACCTGTAACACCCAGGACATACTATCTGCTAACCTGTAACAGCTAGGACACTGTCTGCTAACCTGTAACAACCAGGACACACTGTCTGCTAAAGATTTAACAGTTAATTTTAGAAATTGGATGCTTTGACTGATCATCTACACTACTCTGACTAGTGGCAACTGATTAACCTCAACCTCTCTTCCTACAGACTATGCTTGTGACTTTATTTTCATTTAGCCAGAATAAAATCCTGCAAGGTTAAAATCAGAAGGATCTGAGTAGCAGGGTCCGACAGCATGTCACTGAGAGAGTAAAGAACTATA
Source organism: Oncorhynchus mykiss (assembly GCF_013265735.2). NCBI lineage: Eukaryota > Metazoa > Chordata > Actinopteri > Salmoniformes > Salmonidae > Oncorhynchus > Oncorhynchus mykiss. The sequence continues at coordinate 57,832,448 of NC_048583.1, read as the reverse complement.
AAGTTCAGTCTGATATGTTTAAGTTCATTGGGACTCAATGTAGCGTTACATCTAGAGCACTATAACGGTTTTTATAACGATATATTCATCCTCTACCCCTTAAGGACCCTTACTTCCGGATGACCCGGGATGTGGCCCCCAGGATCGGCTACCCCAAGCCTGCCCTGTTGCACTCTACCTTCTTTCCAGCGCTGCAGGGTGCCCAGACCAAGATGTCCGCCAGTGACGCCAACTCCTCCATCTTCCTCACAGACACGCCCAAGCAGATCAAAAATAAGGTGACACTGAAGCTTTCTAATACCCTGTTGCCCACTCGAACTATACTGGCTCGGGTATTTTATTTTTACCTCGTCCTTTCTATCAATAGTGAATGCTTAACCAGATTGGCACAGTACAGCCCAGCTTAGTAGACTAAATACAGTACATTTAATTTATTACTTCCACATGGCAGTCAAATACAGTCACCTGAAATGGAAATCATATTACATTTGATCGATTGATAAGAGAATGGTTTACAGGAAACAAGAGGGGGAAAAACTGTAATTCATGTTCGAGTTGTCATTTTTGCTGTCATCACCTAGGTGAACAAGCACGCCTTCTCCGGAGGGAAAGACACGGTAGAGGAGCACAGGAAATATGGCGGCAACCCCGATGTGGACGTGTCCTTTATGTACCTGACCTTCTTCCTGGAGGACGACGAGCAGCTGGAGAAAATCCGACAGGTGGGGGGGGGGGGGGGGGGGGGGGGGGGGGAGCGTGCTGCCTGGACAAATGCCAGAGAACCCAATGAACTTGGACTGGAACAATAGACAGACATGGATCAACCTTTTTACAGTATTGCTGTCAAGGTTTAGAATCTGGTGTTATATTGACAGCCACACTGTCCTACATTTTGAAGTGTGTGTATTTATTGTACCTAGCTACATAGCCCTACATTTGAATTGGTGTTTTTAACCCAAACAACCATACTATTGATGACTACCCTAACAGTTGAAAAATAATCTGAAATAACCTTATAGGAAATAAGCAAACTAAGTTTTCTATTTGGTATTAAAACTCTTGTACGCGGCGGGACATTTGACTGTGCCAGACAAAATTGTGCCAGTCTGTTTTCTAAAAATCTCCCCAAATGAACACTGATGCTTTGTGTGTGTCAGTCTTATCCGAATGATTAACTGTCTAGATTTCTAGCCTGGTCACTCTCCAATGATGTGCTGTAGCCATCTATTCTATTGATGTCATGTCATGCCATGTTTGGCCTGGCAAAAGCACAAACAGACTGGACCACCAGGCTAATGATTTCCAGGAAATAAAGTTCTATGCTGTATTGTGTCATAAGTATAATAATCCCACTCATTGCTGTGTTGTATCTCTGTCTCCAGGACTACGCCAGTGGAGCCCTGCTAACCGGTGAGCTGAAGAAGCGTCTGATAGAGACCCTGCAGCCAATGATCACATCCCATCAGGAGAGACGCAAGCAGGTCACAGAAGAGACCGTCAAGCAGTTCATGACCCCGAGACCTCTAAATTACAGTTTCTAGCCCGTGCGTAGCCAGTTTTATTCATGTGCTAAGTCCTGACACAATGTTGGAGGTCGTTCAGGTCAAAACTCAGCAGAGGAGTGTTCAGCAGAGCACAACGTTGTGGAACGTTCAGATATAAATATCTTTTGTAGAATAGATATGCCTCTGACATGTAGAATAAAGGAATCGTTTCTATTCATGATATTTCTATCTGCAACGTTCCACAACCTCCTACTGGATGTGTCCCAGGTCTCATCACATGCGCCATACTAGAAACATGAAACTTAAATGTGTCAACGACATATCCCCATGCTGGGCAGTTTGTGTCTAATGATTAACCAACTATGATATGGCTTCACATCAAACTTACCAAGCATTGACAAAGGAAGTCTTATTTTAGTTTGTGCTAACAGCAATACCATTGGATGAATAAAATAATGTCTGTCTTGTGAATCTTTATTCATTCATTAAATATATTTTATTTTTTCACTTTACACTGCTGAAATGTTTGTGCGTGTTAAAACTCCCTTATACGTTTCACTCACAGCAAAATCAGATGCGATACTTGGAAGTTTTGTTTTTTCTCAAACACCAAATCACAAGTACAGGATCATCAGTACATGTGGTATACAGAGAATGACTTGCAGTATTTTGAGAACTGGGAGTTTACCAGTACCATTGAAAATACTGTCCAAGTCAAGGACAAATAATTGATACTGCTTGGCTACAGTAACAAAGCAAAGTTGATAAATTCCTAGCCACAGCTCACTTTCATACTGAAGGTGAGGTGAAAGCCTGTGGCAGAAGTTAATCAATTCCTAAAGACCGACCACCAGTATACTGCAGTTTGCTGGGTGGTGGCCCTACTTCAAAGACGCTTGTTTCCGAGCTGCCGATAGGAGCGATATGAACAGTGGGATAATTATTTGGGCAGGATCAACAAGTAACTTTCATTAATACAGTATTCAGGAAAAACTTCATATTTTCTAAGACACGTTGTCCATCAGCTTCAGTTGTAGCCATTGAAATCAAGTGATCGTGCGGTGTAAAATACACCCCTGTTATGTTCTAAGGGCAGTGAGGGAATGCTGTGTAAAAAGTAGGTAAGTCAAAATGATGACGTTTCTGTAGTACTATTAGGTCCTATTTCTAAACAATCAGAACTCTACCATAAAACTTTTAGCTTAGTATTCATTTTCAATTCATATTTTCCCTTGAAATACAGAAATATTTCAAATAAATCTTACTGGGGAAATGTAGTGCAGTATGGCACTACATAAAAATCACATAGCAACTGAGGCAATGGTGAATAATGATACAACATAAACAACGGATTGGGTGTTATTCTAGTCATGGAAAATGGCATGAGAAACAATTAAAATAGAATCCCATCACCCAAGTCTTCAAAGCCAAGGTTGGATTCATTAGTGCAGCCCGTGTCCAAATTTGTTCTCGGACCAGTAGTTCCTCCCTATTTCAGTCCATTCGGCACCTAATGAACAACCCAAGCCTTTAAATTCAAGTTTTCGGTCGGAGGAGGCGCACAACCACCTCGTACATGGCGAACACGGACATGTTGACAGGGAAGGCCCGTATGCAATTGAGGCTCAGGCCTTTGAAGAGAACACCCGGCCCCTCAGTGCGTATGCTCTGTGCGATGCAGTGGAAGAAACCTGTGTATCTCCTCTTGCCCATACCGTCCACCTGCAGACGGGATTTGATCACGTCCATGGGTGTCCCTATGCACCAGCCACACATCCCTGACAGTCCACCAGCAAGCAGAACCACATTCCACTCTGGGGGGGGGGGGGGAAGAGACACCAAATAATCAACACTAAATTATCCTGGATCATGATGACCAATTGCAAAAGCAGCCATGTACACTTAAGAGGACAGAAGCATACGAGATACAGAAGCATACGCTTTGGAAGATTCTTACAGAGTGAAGCTGTGTGTTTACCTGGCTGGGTGTTCCCATGTGCTGTGTGTTTACCTGGCTGGGTGTACCCAGGTGCTGTGTGTTTACCTGGCTGGGTGTTCCCATGTGCTGTGTGTTTACCTGGCTGGGTGTACCCAGGTGCTGTGTGTTTACCTGGCTGGGTGTACCCGGGTGCTGTGTGTTTACCTGGCTGGGTGTTCCCAGGTGCTGTGTGTTTACCTGGCTGGGTGTTCTCAGGTACTATGTGTTTACCTGGCTGGGTGTTCTCGGGTACCATGTGTTTACCTGGCTGGGTGTTCTCGGGTACCATGTGTTTACCTGGCTGGGTGTTCCCAGGTGCTGTGTGTTTACCTGGCTGGGTGTTCCCAGGTGCTGTGTGTTTACCTGGCTGGGTGTTCCCAGGTGGTGTGTTTACCTGGCTGGGTGTTCCCAGGTGGTGTGTGTTTACCTGGCTGGGTGTTCTCCGGTGCTGTGTGTTTACCTGGCTGGGTGTTCCCAGGTGCTGTGTGTTTACCTGGCTGGGTGTTCCCAGGTGCTGTGTGTTTACCTGGCTGGGTGTTCCCAGGTACTGTGTGTTTACCTGGCTGGGTGTTCCCAGGTGCTGTGTGTTTACCTGGCTGGGTGTTCCCAGGTGCTGTGTGTTTACCTGGCTGGGTGTTCCCAGGTGCTGTGTGTTTACCTGGCTGGGTGTTCCCAGGTGCTGTGTGTTTACCTGGCTGGGTGTTCCCAGGTACTACGTGTTTACCTGGCTGGGTGTTCTCAGGTGGAGATAGCTGCTCACAGATAACGTGGTAAATAGTGAAGTAGGTGGCAAAAGAGGGGCCGTCTCGCAGGGCGAGGGCACCAGCTCCCTTGTACAGCCCGAGGAAGCCCTCTTCACGAGCGATGGTCAGCAGACAGTGCATTGGGCCGCGATACTTGGGTTGCTGAGCGTCCAAGCCTTGGTGTACCGTCTGACACTGCATCCGTACTTTTACTATGTCAGCTGGTGCCATTACAGATACCTTAAAGAGGACAAGGGAGAGAGTACTCAAAGGTGTTGTGGTATGATGTCATCAGGGTCGTGTTTCAGCCCATTTGGTTCCTAGTGAATATGATCCAGTTTTGCTTAGGGGAACTTATTTTTTTAGTTCCCCTAATTAAATTGACTGAAACTTACCAATATTGGCCATGCCAAGCAACCATCTCATGTAACGTTGCAACAGTATAGACTAATATACTAGTTATAAGTAGACTACCTGGGCAACACCTCCTGACAACCCGGACAAGAAGAAGTCCACTTTGGCTGGCAGAAAATCCAAACCTGTGGAGGTGGATCGTAGTTGATGTAAACACTGCAGGACATTCCTGTAGACGCCAAACACTACAGAGGAGCTGATGGACACAGTGGTGACTGGCATGGACATGCCCCTGTAGAATCCATTCACCTGTGGAAGAGACACAGCTTTCAGCCCCAAGTCCAAACTACAGCGCTTCATATGGGGGTTTTAACATGTCACTTAGACACTCACCCCTTCTTTCTTCCATGTAGTATGAATACATTGCCAAACTCCTGTGAATCTCCTTTGTGTCTGTATTCTCACCTGCAAAAAGGTAATTGAGTCAAAAGTTAAGTTTGATAATTGCACACTGTTAAACATTAGTGAAATAAGCACAGACAACTAATGAAGCTCGCTCACATAAAAATATACTTACCTTCACTGTGTCCAAAGGATACCCCACAGCCACTCCAAAGGCTCCTGAAGGAACAAGTCATATTCATCACATTATGTAACGAATTCACTGAAAATGTTTTAACCTATTTCACATTATAAGCTGGCCTATAGCCTCGCTTGCCTGTGTAGTTGCATGCTGCCAAATTTCCCAGCAATACAACTATGATAAGTTAAATTATTTAGATGGTTTAAAAAAAAAAGACAAAAACACATTACAGTAACGTTATTTAGCTCACCTCCAACGGAACCAGCAACGAAATCTGCCAAATGCATATTTTCCTCCTTGGGGGGGTCAACTCAATTCATTTAGATGGCTGCCTGCTAAGCTAGTTAGCCAAGCTATGATGTTTTTCTAGATAACACGAGTCACGACCTTCAATTTTGATCTAAATATCATTTAATATTATTCTCCTCAACGATTCACTGTCAGGTGAATTAGGTATACATCGCATCAGAAAATGTTTACTAAAGCTTTCTACATAGAGATCTAACGTGACCATAGACGACCTACACAGCTATGGTAGCTAGCTACTGTCAAACATCAAAATGCTACACCGGCATTGTGTCACATTGAATTATGACTCGTTGTGCAACAAACAGTCTGAGCCAATTTCTGGGTTTGAGTAAACATCACCGAGCTGTAACGGGCATATTGAGTTAATTGGAAAATATAAATGTAGTATATTATTTAAACATAAAGAATAATTTTGTATGAATTAGAGATTGTTTGTAGATCCATATATATTTTTTATGTTACCTTCATTTTCCCAGGTCTCTTTTCAGGGATTCTGGTAAAAACGAGACAATACTTGTCCGTCAAACTTGAGCTTACAAATTACATTTAGGGGAATTTTACGAGGGAAAGATACGTTTTTGGAATTTTCTAAATACTTTCAATGTGATTAATTTCCATGTCGAGTCTTTGTCTGGAAATGCCCTGTCAGGAGCAAAGGATCCCAATTTCAAACTCTCCAAAAAAGTGTTTACAAAAAAAAAATGTAATCATGGATATTAACTAAAAAGGGATCTCATGTAGTTTCTTGCAATAGCCCTCTGTGACTTTAAATAATATTTATCTCAAAACTGTGATTCCTAATGTGTCGAGGCACATATCTGGGGAATGGTAACAAAGAATGTGTGCAGCATTAAAGTTCGCCAAGAACACAGTGGCCTCCATCATTCTTGAATGGAAGAAGTTTGAAACCACCAAGACTCTCTCTAGAGCTGGCCACTGGCCAAACTGAGCAATCGGGGGAGAAAGGCCTTGGTCAGGGAGGTGATCAAGAACACGATGGTCACTCTGACAGAGCTCCAGAGTTCCTCTGTGGAGATGGGAGAACTTTCCAGAAGGATTACCATCTCTACAGCACTCCAACAATTAGGCCTTAATGATAGAGTGGCCAGATGAAAGCCACTCCTCAGTAAAAAGCACATGACCACACATTTGGAATTTGCCAAAAGGCACCTAAAGACTCTCAGACCATGAGAAACAAGATTCTCTGGTCTGATGAAACCAAGATTCAACTCTTTGGCCTGAATGCCAAGTGTCACGTCTGGAGGAAACCTGGCACCATCCCTACGGTGAAGTATGGTGGTGGCAGCATCATGCTGTGGGGATGTTTTTCAGTGGTAGGGACAGGAAGACCATTCAGGATTGAGGTAAAGATGAACGGAGCAATGTACAGAGAGATCCCTGATGAAAACCTACTCCAGTGAGCTCAGGACCTCAGACTGGGGTGAAGGTTCATCATCCAACAGGACAACGACACTAAGCACACAGCCAAGACAATGCAGGAGTGGCTTCGGGACAAGCCTCTGAATGTCCTTGAGTGGCCCAGCCAGAGACGAGACTTACACCCAATCGAACATCTCCAGAGACCTGAAAATAGCTGCACAACAACACTCCCCATCCAACCTGACAGAGCTTGAGAGGGTCTGCAGAGGAAAATGAGAGATTCTCCCCAAATACAGGTGTGCCAAGCTTGTAGCATCTTACCCAAAGAGATTCAAGGCTGCAAAAAGTGCTTCAACAAAGTACTGAGTAAAGGGTCTGAAAACTTAAGTATATGTGATATTTCAGCTTTTTTTTCCCTATAAATTAGCAAAAATGTCAAAGACACTGTTTTTGCTTTGTCATTATGGGTTATTGTGTGTAAATTGATGAGGAAGAAAGGTTTTTAATCAATTTGAGAATAATGAAAAAGTCAAAGGGTCTGAATACTTTCCGAATGCACTGTACACAGTACCAGTCAAAAGTTTGGACACAGTACCAGTCAAAAGTTTGGACACAGTACCAGTCAAAAGTTTGGACACAGTACCAGTCAAAAGTTTGGACACAGCCACTCATTCAAGTTTAATTATTTAAAAAAAAAAACTATTTTCTGCATTGTAGAATAATAGTGAATACATACAACTATGAAATAACACATATGGAGTCATTTAGTAACCAAAAAAGTGTTAAACAAATCAAGATATATTATATATTTGAGATACTTCAAAGTAGCCCACCGTTGTCTTGATGACAGCTTTGCACACTTGCCAATTTTGTTCTGTCTTTCTGGTGGATTCAAATGAAATGCTCAACCAACTTTCTATGGCTTGTTTAAAAAAAAATATTTTGGAGATTATTTGATTTTCAAATAACCGAAAGTGAGAGGTTGTAATCTGAATACAGGGGAAAAGGCCATTCTTGAACATGGGGTGCTAGAGAACCAGTTCGGATTTAAGTATAACTTTTGTATGACTTGAAGCCTTTACTGAGAGGTCTAATGCTTTAATATTTAATCATTTCTACCCTCCGAATTCATATTGATGAAATAAAATCAAATGTTATTTGTCACACGCACCGAATACAACAGCCTTACAGTAAAATGCTTACTTTACAAGCCCTTAACCAACAATGGAGTTTTAAGAAAATACCTAAAAAGAAGTATGAGATAAAAGTAAAAAATAATTAAAGATAAGCAGTAAAATAACAATAGCGAGGGTATTTACAGGGGGTACTGGTACAGAGTCAATGTGTGGAGGCACCGGGTGTCGAGGTAATTGAGGTAATATATACATGTAGGTGTAGTTATTAAAGTGACTATGCACAGATAATAACAGAGAGTAGCAGAAGTGTAGAAGAGGGGGGGGGGGGGCAATACAAATAGTCTGCGTAGCCATTTGCAAATAGTCTGGCTAGCCATTTGATTAGATGTTCAGGAGTCTTATGGCTTGGGAGTAGAAGCTGTTTAGAAGCCTCTTGGACCTAGACTTGGCGCTCTGGTACTGCCATGCGATAGCAGAGAGAACAGTCTATGACTAGGGTGGCTGGAGTCTTTGACAATTCTTAGGGCCTTCCTCTGACACCGCCTGAAATAGAGGTACGCATTACCCTCCGTAGTGCCTTGCGGTCGGAGGCCAAGCAGTTGCCATACCAGGCAGTGATGCAACCAGTCAAGATCCTCTCAATGGAGCAGCTGTAGAACTTTTTGAGGATCTGAGGACCCATGCCAAATATTTTCAGTCTCCTGAGGGGGAATTGGTTTTGTTATGCCCTCTTCACGACAATCTTGGTGTGCTTGGACCATGATAGTTTGTTGGTGATGTGGACACCAAGGTACTTGAAGCTCTCAACCTGCTCCACTACAGCCACATCGATGAGATTGGGGGCGTGCTCGGTCCTCCTTTTTCTGTAGTCCACAATCAACTCCTTTGTCTTGATCACATTGAGGGAGAGGAAGTTGTCCTTGCACCAAACGGTCAGGTCTCTGACCTCCTCCCTATAGGCTGTCTCATCGTTGTCGGTGATCAGGCCTACCACTGTTGTCATCAGCAAACTTAATGATGCTGTTGGAGTCGTGCTTGGCCGTGTGGTCATGAGTGAACAAGGAGTACAGGAGGGGATTAAGCCTGTACCCCTGAGGGGGCGCTGTGTTGAGGATCAGCGTGGCGGATGTGTTGTTACCTACCCTTAACACCTGGGGGCAGCCCACCAGGAAGTCCAGGATCCAGTTGCAGAGGGAGGTGTTTAGTCCCAGGGTCCTTAGCTTAGTGATGAGCTTGGAGGGCACGATGGTGTTGAACACTGAGCTGTAGTCAATGAATAGCATTCTCACATAGGTGTTCCTTTTGTCTAGGTGGAAAAGGCGGTGTAGAGTGCAAAAGAGATTTCATCTGTTGGAGCGATATGCAAATTGGAGTGGGTCTAGGGTTTCTGGGGTAATGTTGTTGATGTGAGCCATGACAAGCCTTTCAAAGCAATTCGTGGCTACAGACGTGAGTGCTGCGGGTCGGTAGTCATATAGGCAGGTTACCTTAGTGTTTTTGGGCACAGGAACTATGATGGTCTGCTTGAAACATGTTGCTATTACAGACTCAGTCAGGGAGAGGTTGAAAATGATATGAATAGGCCCACTTTGTCAGGTTTGCCGTTCCAAATAAAATTGAATATTTTTTGCTCATATAATTTTAAAAAACAAGTCGCAAGGTGTAGGCAAGGTCATAAGCAACTAGCTAGACTGTGATATGACTAAACAGTTAATCTGGGTGATTTTTCCACACATCGACAGGTATTTTCCTTTCCAGGGTAGCAAAATATTTCTATTAAAATGTATTGTAATGAGATATTTTCTTTCTTTTTGAAACCGAGTACAGTTTAAGTCGGAAGTTTACATATACCTGCAATTGCAAATGCAATTAAACTCAGTTTTTCACAATTCCTGACATTTAATCCTAGTAGAAATTCCCTGTCTTAGGTCAGTTAGGATAACCACTTTATTTTGAGAATGTGAAATGTCAGAATAATAGTAGGGAGAATGATTTATTTCAGCTTTTATTTCTTTCATCACATTCCCAATGGGTCAGAAGTTTACATACATTCAATTAGTATTTGGTAGTATTGCTTTTAAATTGTTTAACTTGGGTCAAACGTTTCGGGTAGCCTTCCACAAGCTTCCCACAATAAGTTGGGTGAATTTTGGCCCATTTCTCCTGACAGTGCTGGTATAACTGAGTCAGGTTTGTAGGCCTAATTGCTCGCACACGCTTTTTCAGTTCTGCCCACAAATTTCCGATAGGCTTGAGGTCAGGCCTTTGTGATGGACACTCCAATATCTTGACTTTGATGTCCTTAAGCCATTTTGCCACAACTTTGGAAGTATGCTTGGGGTCATTGTCCATTTGGAAGACCAATTTGCGACCAAGTTTTAACTTCCTGATTGATGTCTTGAGATGTTGCTTCAATATATCCACAGAATTTTCCATCTTCATGATTCCATATATTTTGTGAAGTTCATCAGTCCTCCTGCAGCAAAGCACCCCCACAAAATGATGCTGCCACCACCGTGCTTCACGGTTGGGATGGTGTTCTTCGGCTGGCAAGCCTCGACCTTTTTCCTCCAAACATAATGATGAACATTATGGCCAAACAGTCCTATTTTGTTTCATCAGACCAGAGGACATTTCTCCAAAAGGTACGAAGTTTGTCCCCATGTGCAGTTGCAAACCATAGTCTGGCTTTTTTTATGGCGGTTTTGGAGCAGTCTTCTTCCTTGCTGAGCAGCCTTTCAGGTTATGTTGATATAGGACTCGTTTTACTGTGGATATAGATACTTTTGTACCTGTTTCCTCCTGCATCTTCAAATGGTTATTTGCTGTTGTTCTGGGATTGATTTGCGCTTTTCGCACCAAAGTACATTAATCTCTAGGAGACAGAACATGACTCCTTCCTGTGCGGTATGACGGCTACGTGGTCCCATGGTGTTTATACTTGCGTACTATTGTTTGTACAGATGAACGTGGTACCTTCGGGCGTTTAGAAATTGCTCCCAAGGATGATCCAGACAAAGAGGCACTGAGTTTGAAGGTAGGCCCTGAAATACATGTAAACTTCCGACTTCAGATGTAGCTCTGAATCCACGATATGGCAGACGTCATAACACATACGCTTTCTCTATGGCTGCAATGAAATCTAGCAGTGCAGCTCCCACAATCCTCTTATTATCAATTTATTTAAACAAATCATCAGTCATTTGTTTCAGTGCAGTACATGTTGAGTGCCCTTCTCTATGAGCATGCTGAAAGTCTGTTGTTAATTTGTTTACAGAGAAGTAGCATTGTATTTGGTCAAAAACATTTTTTTCCAACAGTTTGTTAAGAGCTGGCAGCAAGCTGATAGGTCTGCTGTTAGAGCCAGTAAAGGCTGCTTTACCCCTCTTGGGTAGAGGAATGACTTTAGCTTCCCTCCAGGCCTGAGGACAAAGACCTTACTCTCAGCTCAGATTAAAGATATGAATGTCAGGAGTGTCTATAGAGTCAGCTACCATCCTCAGTAGCTTTCCATCTAAGTTGACAAAGTTTGTCATTATTGATCGATAACAATAATTTTTCCACCTCTCCCACACTAACTTTACAAAATATTTAAAGAACAACTGGTGCTTTGAGTTTAGGCTAGCAGGATTCAAGGATGCTATGAGTTAGGATATCAGGACCTGCTTAGACAAAGCAATCGTAACAGTAGACCAAACAATTGCAATATTGTATGTTGGAAAATAAATGTACGCAGTATTGTCATTTTATAAGTATCATATTAAATTGTATTTGTCACCTGCTACATAAACAACAGGTGTAAACTAACAGTGAAATGCTTATTTACGGGCCCTTCCCAACAATGTAGAGAGAGAGTAAACAACAGGTGTAAACTAACAGTGAAATGCTTATTTACGGGCCCTTCCCAACAATGTAGAGAGAGAGTAAACAACAGGTGTAAACTAACAGTGAAATGCTTATTTACGGGCCCTTCCCAACAATGTAGAGAGAGAGTAAACAACAGGTGTAAACTAACAGTGAAATGCTTATTTACAGGTCCTTCCCAACAATGTAGAGAGAGAGTAAACAACAGGTGTAAACTAACAGTGAAATGCTTATTTACAGGTCCTTCCCAACAATGTAGAGAGAGAGTAACAGGAGGAATAAATACACAATGAGTAACAATAACTTGGCTAAATATACAGGGCACCGGAATCGACGTTCAATGGTACAAAGTAATTGAGGTAGATATGTACATGTAGGTAGGGGTTAAGTGACTAGACAACAGGATAGATAATAAGCAGTAGCAGCAGCGTATGTGATGAGTCAAAAGAGTTAATGCAACAAAAAAAGGGGTTCAATGCAAATTGTCCTGGTAGCTATTTGGTCAAATGTTTAGCAGTCTTAATATGGTTTGGGTGGTAAAAGCAGTTCAGGGTCCTGTTGGTTCCAGACGTGGTGCATGGGTACCGCTTGCCGTGCGGAAGCAGAGAGAACAGTCTATGCCTTGGGGGTGGCTGCAGTGCCTTGCTGTTGGATGCCAAGCAGTTGCCATACCAAGCGGTGATGGAGCCAGTCAAGATCCTCTCAATGGTGCAGCTGTAGAACTTTTTGAGGTTCTGAGGGGTCATGCCAAATCTGTTCACCTTCCTGAGGAGGAAGAGGCTTTGTAATGCCTTCTTCGTGACTGTGTTGTTGTCTGTGGACCATGTTAATTCCTTAGTGATGTGAACACAGAGGAACGAAGCTCTCGATAAGCTCCACTGGAGCCCCATCATTATGGATCAGGGTGTGCTCGGACTTCCTGTAGTCTATGATCAGCTCCGTTGGCTTGTTGACATTGAGAGAGAAGTTGTTGTCCAGGCACCACACTGCCAGGTCACTGACCTCCTCCCTGTAGGCTGTCTCATTGTCGTCGGTGATCAGGCCTACCACCATCGTGTCGTCAGCAAACTTAATGATGTGTTGGAGTCATGCGCGACCACACATTCGTGGGTGAACATGGAGTACACCTCTGAAGGGCAACCCGTGTTGAGGGACAGCGTGGCGGATATGTTGTTGCCTACCCTAGCTACCTGGGGGCTGCCCGTCAGGAAATCCTGAGCTTACTGGTGAGCTTGGAGGGCACTATGGTGTTGAACGCTGAGCCATAGTCAATGAACAGCATTCTCACATAGGTGTTACTCTTGTCCACGGGAGAGGGCCATGTGGAGTGTAATAGAGCTTGCTTCATCTGTGGATCTGTTGGGGAGGTATGTGAATTTGAGTGGGTCCAGGGTGTCCGAGATGATGGTGTTGATGTGAGCCAATGACCAGCCTTTCGAAGCATTTCATGACTACAGATCTGATTGTTATGGGGCGAAAGTCATTTAGACAGGTTACCTTGGTGTTTTTGGGCACAGGAACTATGGTGGTCTGCTTGAAACATGTAGTTATTACAGACTTGGTCAGGGAGAGGTTGAAAATGTCAGTGAAGAGACTTGCAAGGCAGTCAGTGCATGCTCTGCCTACGCGTCCTGATAATTCGTCTTGCCCCGCGGCCTTGTGATATGTGTGAATCCAATCAGTTTTCCACATTGATTCAAAACGGAGACTGTGAAGCAACACAAACATTGGCACAGACACATGCATACACACATACACGATAACATATGCACTATACATACACATGGATTTAGTACTGTACATATGTGGTAGTGGTGGTGTAGGGGCCTGAGGGCACACAGTGTGTTGTGAAATCTGTGAATGTATTTTAATGTTTTTAAAATTGTATAAACTGCCTTAATTTTGCTGCTTAGGCAGCAGCTAATGGGGATCCATAACAAATACAAATACAAACTTCACATTAAATGTTGTTGTTGAAATTACATGGAAACAACATTGATTCAATCAGGGTTTTCCCAGTGGGTCTCTCTCTCACTCTCTCAATTAAATTAAATTCAAACAGCTTTATTGGCATGGGAAACATATATTTACATTGCCAAAGCAATTGAAATAGATAATAAACTAAAGTGAAATAAACAATATAATTTAAAATACATTATCTCTCTCTCTGTCTCTCTGTCCCCCCCTCTCTCTCTGTCTCTCTGTCCCCCCCTCTCTCTGTCTCTCTGTCCCCCCACCTCTCTCTCTCTGCCCCCCCCTCTCTCTCTGTCTCTCTGTCCCCCCCCCTCTCTCTCTGTCTCTCTGTCCCCCCCCTCTCTCTGTCTCTCTGCCCCCCTCTCTCTTCCTCTCTCTCTCTCTCTCTCTCTCTCGCTCTCTCTGCCACCCCCTCTCTCTCTCTCTGTCTCTCTGCCCCCCCCTCTCTTCCTCTCTCTCTCTGCCCCCCCCCCCCCCCTCTTCCTCTCTCTCAAGTGATAAAATTGGATACCAGTTATGAAAACATGGGCATGGCAAGCAGGGGAGGGTCAGGTATCAGTGACTCAAGAAGTCTTATTGTCGGTGTATAAGCCAAAAGGATGACACGTCTGGTAGGAAAACAAACAAGCACTGTTGAAATGCCCCAATGACTCAACATCCCAATGGATAAAATACACCAACAAATATTCACAGAAGTATAAAGAAACTATAGTATTAAACCTAAAAAAAATGAAGTACCTTTGGTCACTTTTAAGAATACAGCTGAATATGCAAATATACACTAGCTACAATGTAAATATTTGTGCAGCTCAAGAAAGAAAAGTGCAACAATAACCATATATATTTTTTAATGTTAACATACAGTTAGGTTTTTTTCCAGATTGTTTTTTCAGAATGTCTAAAATGCTACAGATGTTGCAATCTTGAGTGTCATTTGTCTTGGTTAATATTTTACCATATTTTCCCCGTAACATCTGGTCTATGATCTGTTTTGATACTTGGGTACTATAGAGTACTAGGAGTAAATGGTTAGACTAGGTTGGGGAGAGCTGATCATAAATCAGTTGTTTGGATCAGAAAGTATTGTGGTCGGTGCTATTGATCACAACCCGTGGAAAATCAACTCGAGCCAATCAGCGTGCGGGGCGGTAGGGGTGTTGTCTTAATCACAGTGATCTGATTGGGCTAAATGCTTGGTTAAAAGGGGCTTTGAATCTCACGGGATACAGTCAGAAATAGAAACAGCGTGCGGAAGGAACAAGACAGCTGGTGGGGGTAGCTAGGTAGTGAACTGTGGGAGCGCCTCAATTCAATAATCAAATCATACACATTAAGCTACTTAGCGATCTGTCATATTCCCGAGCTCACCTGGGTACTGTCATTAACAGCCCTTCGCAAACTCGCTTTTATTCAAGAGGAGACGAGAACTAGCTACTTTACGTTACTGTATCTAGCAATTCAGCTATCCTTTAACGTTACAGATGCAGCTATCAAACTACAGGTCGAAACTGATAGTTAACTAAATTATTCGTATTTGAAGCAATACAAGATTGTAACTAGCTTTTGCACCAAGCCAGACCTTTGAATTAGCCCCGTGTGCTACGGAGAAATACAGACTTATTGAGAGCTAGCGTTTGACTAATTCAACGACTCCTTGAGGGAATGGACTTTACATTGGACTTTGCAGCAGGATGCATAGGAGGTAAGTTAATTAACGTTAGTTAGAAAGCATACCCGTGGATAGATTGCTTCAATGCTTGCTATGTGGCAGCACGGAGTCATGTTTGCAAAATGTATCAGGTTGGAAACGCTTTGAATAAATGATTCATGAGTTTGGCTAGCAAAGCTAGTTAGCCAATGCAGAAGTGTGCCTAGTGATGGCGCAAGTTTGCCCACAAATTTACATTTCATGAATGGAAAATTACAGAGTACTGTTCATTGTCTAGTACAATTTCTTGCCCCTATTGTTGTGAAAATTCCTATATTAATTGTGCTTTGCTGGCTAAACCTGTTTTTGTTTTCTTAGAATCACAAAATATATCTTTGTGCAACTTTATACTCGCAGCTAGACAATTCCATTCATTCCAAACCATGTGCTGTGAGTGTTAAATGGGCAGTCCCTCTCAAGCACCAATTACATTAGCGACATACAAATTCAACTTCACAGTCAAAAATGGTGACTATAACGAGCGAACTTGGTACATTCTTCAGATTTATCAGGGTTCACAGAATACCCCTAAACTAAACCAGGTGTAGTTTTAACCCTTGGGCGTTGTGAAATTGGACCTCAGTAGCATTTTACCGGTTAATTTGATTTTTACTACATTGTTAAAATTCTTATCCACAGAAAGTCAATTCCTAACTTCCTATCAATATGGATCATTGCTTTAGTTAACCCCATCTCAATTCTAAATGAATGCCAGCTCAGCCAGAAAGTGTATCAATAAGTCTATGATTGGGCCTTATTGCGATACTGTCTCGGCTACTAATAATGTCTTGAAAGTGGGGGTCAGACAAATGTTCTCTAGGGTCATCTTTCTGCAATGGGTCATTCCTACGAAACAATTATCAAGTGTAATTTTTCATGTCCTTTTGAGTCACTGAGATTGGGATCTGTACTGATCAATTTAATGCATTTTGATTCGATTTTATTCTACTACAATTTCCACAATTCTCATTACTGCAACAGTCCAACAAAGTAATAAACCATTTTTTTTTTAAACATTGCTCCCCTAATGAAAAGGCCTGAGTTAAACAACACTGGGGAAAAAAATATTTATACTGAACTCATTTAAGGAAATCATTCAATTGAAATAAATTCCCTAATCTATGGATTTGACATGACTGGGCAGTGATGGGTGGGCCTATGCCCTCCAATAGGCAGCCAGGCCAACTCACTAGGGAGCCCGGCCCAGCCAATCAGAATGAGCTTTATTACAGACAGAAATACTCCTCAGAACCCCAATTTGAGCTTTTTAGCCGTTTTGTTGAGAAGACCAAGTGGGGTGAAGGCAGAGTTTGAGAATAAGAACCTCCTTCTGAAGGCAAATAAATGAACTTGTGCTCATCTAAAGATGACTACTCCTAAATGATGCATCATGGGTGAATACATTTTTATTTAAAAACTGGCATGTTTACAGTAACTTAGTGTTACCAAAATGAGATGTCCAGAAACTGTTTGTACATAAATATTATAGTAACACTTCAACTAGTATACCATTTAAAAATATATATATATTTCTGGACAAACTACAGCAACATATTTTGTTTTATTCAAATAAGTTTGTTTTTTCTGAAGTAAAATGACCTGTGAATTGCGTCTGGATGAATTTCAGTAATGTACATTTGGGGGAAAATGTAAAATAATTCAGGCAAAAGTATTAAAAAAAATTGACTTTAAAAATCTAAAATTGTATTGGTTGCATATGAAATTGTGCAGGTGCAGTGAAATGCTTGTTTGTACACAACACACACAGAAGGAAAATTGATTTTTGCAGATGGGTTTTGTAACTCATGTTTTAAAACTGGTTTCATGAGAATCACATGAATGCACCACTGCTTCACTCACTCAAACACCAAGCCAGAACACATACAAGTGCCCCTAACCTGAAACGGCCCTAGTTATGGTTTTATCCTGTGATGTACAGGTGGTGTCACACAGTATTGCGTTTTCTTCTCGCTAACAATGTCAAGGACACGTGTTCAGTACAGTGAACAGCTGATGGGCAGTCCAGAGAAGACTGTTTGTTCTTGTGTAATGCACTTGATATTCAAACATGCACCCACCACCACTGAACGTGTAATAACTTGCATCAGGTCTAGGCTCAAAGACTGAGTATTAAACAGTGTCTCTATGCTGTTTACTGTACCTATACTTGTACTTAGTTACCACTCTTCAAGTTGTCAGGGTTTGTAATTGTTTCACATGGCTTTAGACCACATTACATATCGACTTCCTCCAACAAGCAAAGTGCTGATTCATTGTTCATCTTTGTCACTTCCAGGTGCTGCCGGTGTCTTGGTCGGGCATCCTTTTGACACTGTAAAGGTGGGTTTGTTTTATCTGGTTGGCAAGTGCCTGGCACGTGTCATATATTTTTAGAAATCTCACTGAAATGTAATTCCTATTTAGCTACTGTGGGGGTTCATCAATGCTCCTCAAAAGGGCACATTTGAGTATAGATTAGATGACCCAAAGTGTTTGATAAAGTATGAAATATTCATGCTCTCTCCCAATCAAAACGTTTCAGAACTGCATTTCTCAGCTATTACTTACATATAACAAACTGCACTTTTTTCCCCCAGACCACAAACGTGGGTATTTTGCCTGGTTTTCTGACCTAGAGTCATATCTACACACTGCTGTTTAAAAAGTAGAGCACATGACATTCTTAACCCAGTGTCTTACTGCAACACAATCTGTTCTTGGAACGGAACAGACATCTCCTCCTAGTTAGCTCATGAACCAGAGATGGAGCTGTTGTCTCTGTATGGCATGTTGGCAGTGCATGTTGAAGCTTGCTGAGCACAACACAAGTACACAACAAAAAATGTACTTATCTAGAAGCATGACAGGTTTCTGTCTGTTATAGTTGACATTTCAAAATATGCCCTTTTTTTTGTGTGTGAGTGTATAGCCTTAAGCTCAGCTGACCCCTACACTCATCATATGCATTACCCAAATATAGTTTTGATTAACACCTAAGCCACATATGTTGGAGCTGTGACAGCATAGGTCATTGGAAAGCTCTGAATAAACATTACACTTCATTGGGTCATGGACTCTACAAGGTGTCAAGTTCTACAGGGATTCTGACCCATGTTGAGTCCACTGCTTCCCACAGTTGTCAAGTTGTCAGGATGTCCGTTGGGTGGTGGACCATTAATACACACAGGAAACGTGGGATTACGGTATGTTACCCCGGTTCTCTGAAGGAGATGAGGGAGACCTCTCACTATGGGACACGCCTTCTTTACGGGTCATTGGTTGAAGCCTTATTCAATCACACCAATCAGAGCTTTGTGGGTGTATGCCCTGTGTGTATAACACCCTGCACTGCTCTGGTTTCCTCATTCTAAGAACTACCTCTTACACAAGTCAGGGAACATAATGTTCACAGTGCCCCTTATGTGGCAATTCCTCTAGTGGAATGTTCTCGGAGACTGCAATCCCCAACAACTGTACACCTTGGCGATAGCCTCCAATGGGAGAGGTGTTTGGACAAAGCAGGGTTGGCAAAGCAAACAGTTGGTCATAGTTTCAGAATGGCCTAGTCCTGTCCATGTAGATGCGCTGGGCGCGCACCGGACACTGTGTTAAGGTGCCGCTGCTCTGGAGAAGAGCACGGCGGAGGGTGGAAGGGGAAGAGGTCAGTGGCTTGAATGATCTTTAGAAATTAACGCAACGTTAGGACGTATCATAACCTTGAAGTAGTTTGGGGGGGGGGGGGCAGCAAACTGAGTGCATGAAGGATGGACCGAGCATTCGTGAAGGTCGCTAGCGCGCTTGGCCAAGGTGAGAAACGGGGCTGACGTATGTCACCGTTGACCTATTGTCTGACCTGACAAGGACATGTTGGCCCTGTAGGAATGGACAAAAGTGCCTGAGGGATAATAACAGTTTAGCGCTAGAACGTGGATATGGGCTGTACTCAGTCTGACCATACGCCGTTCACTTCGTGAACTGCCCCCCCTCCTCCCAGCCCTATAGTGATGCATCTATTTGTCACTACTTTGCATGTGAAGACTGTCCCAGTAGGGCAGCCCCGCGTCAGCAGGGATTGAAGTGCCGATAGACACTTTGCTGAGAGAAGCACGTACCTGTGGATAGACTAGTTCAAGCAGAGTGAGGTCACCCACAGCTGGATAGCTGAGTTAAGGAGACCAAGCAGAACCACTACAATCATGTAGCCCAGAAAGCTTCAGACACATCTAGTATGTGGCTGATGTTGCCGTGCAAAACAGGCAATGGTGAAAATGTCACTCCATGGTGAGGGCTGGGGGGGCTGGCTCCTGTGCTACACGTATGCTGTGTGTAAACAAACGTGTGACTTGAGGCAGGACTCCAGAGGAGACTATGGTTGTTGAGGTCAGGCGTTCTGCCAGCTTAGAGGCCCTGTGCCTTGCGCTAGGTGTGCTGATTCTTCCCAACAGATGGCGCCAAGGGGGTATCCACTGCTAATTGCTTGGAGTGATGCCCTGAGGCACCGCGTTGCTGGTGAGCGGATTGTCTGTCCCAGGGTCGGAGCTGCAGGAGAAGGCTGAGACTTCTTGGGGATCCTCCAGTTCTGTGAGGGAGGACTCCTAGTGACGACCTGGGTGAATGTGGGCTTCAGGGCTTGCTTCTGGGGATTCGGGGCTTGCTTCTGTGGTAACAGGGAGCCCAGCGCCTCACTCTCCTTTTCTTAGAATTTAACCTGGCCTGGTGGGATTGATCTGTCCATTCAGGTAGGGCAGCGCATCTGATTGCCTTCGAAGAAAGGTCAGTTATTGACTCCTGCCCTACCTCTTCAGTCTGGCTGGGTAGCACAAACTGAGCAGAGGAGAAATTCTTCTGTGGTGTAATCCATCTGCTGGTCAAAGGGTGCTGCCTAATGTGGCAAGAGACATGCCGTCGTTCTCACATCCGGATTCGTCGGCATTAATGTCCACCCCCTGGTAAAAGTGGGGATTCTCCGAATCAGCCTGAAGCGCAGACTGAGGGGATGCCTAAAGTAGCTTCTCCCTCTGGGACTTCGTTGTCAACTGAGTTGTCCTCGCGCAGGTATGAGGCCTGGGCAATACTTTCCATGTACTTCATGTCTAAGGACACGAGTCCAGCTGAGCGCAATGCACACAACTAGCGGGGTCGATGGGAGCCTCCATAGCGTCCCGGACGTGTAATGACTGCAGTTGCCAGGGTGAGCGTTGCTAGGCTTTTGCTGCTTTTTCTCCCCTTTCCCTGACGACTTGGCCGGTAAGCCTGTTGGACATTGCGTTTCGACAGGACGGACAAAAGCAAATGGAATTACCGGGGGGCTAGCTAGCCACTCCACGCGCTGCTCCTACAATGGGAATTTGGGAGAGACACTGGGTAAGCAGAAACGGACAGCTTTATTTAGCAGGGTGGTGAGAAATAAATGCCGTCTTTAAACTTTCAGTGCAGTGAATTAGCTGGCTTTCTTTACCTGAGTTTAGAAAGCCAGCTAGCCGAGCCGTCGCGTGGGATACAAAGTGCCGACTCGGTCTGTAAACCAAGTAACTTGAGGTAGAACGAACAGCTGGGTTATCTTTCACAGGGGAATGAAAAAAGGTGATTCAATGGTGGGGTAACACACTGAAGAAACACAAACGCTCATGCTAGCCAAACAAACCACGAGATTGCTAGCTAAAACATCAGTGGTGCGGTTAGCCCACTAGCTAGCCAAGATACACGAAAGTTCAGCAAGCTAACTCCGAAAGTGGGAACCGACAGAGCTAGAGACCCCGGGTAGAAGTAGCTAAAGTTTGTGGGAACCTGCGATTAGCAGGATGCTAAAGCAGTGCAGCTAGCTAGCTAACGATGCCAATTGTTTGTATGCCAGGCAACAGGTGTACAGTATTTAGCCGATGACAAAAAGTTATGCTAACTGAGGTAACTTCACTCTGTAAAGTGAAGCTGAAGTTAGCAGCATTCCTGAAAAATTGAAAACAAGCCACTCAATGCTATGTGTTGGGGTAGTAACCCAAACCGAAAGGAACTGTTAAATTGAGAGCTAGTTTACTGAATAAAGCTGCTTATCGGGCTAATAACCAGATGGACTCGAGGCTAAGAATGAGGAAACTAGTGCAGTGTGTTATAAGACACTCGGGGCGTACACACACTGCTCTGATTGGCCTGTTAGGCGGGCTTGAATAAGGCTTCAAATAATGACCCGCAAAAGGGGCCGTGTCCCATAGTGAGATGTCGACTGAAAGAACTGTTCAGCGTGAAAAACCCAGCAGTGTTGCAGTTCTTGACACAAACTGGTGTGCCTGGCACCTACTACCATACCCTGTTCAAAGGCACTTAAATATTTTGTCTTGCGCATTCACCCTCTGAATGTCACACATACACAATCCATGTCTCAATTATCTCAAGGCTTACAAATGATTATTTAACCTGTCTCCTCCCCTTTTAACAAGGGATCATAGCTTTCACCTGGATTCACCTGGTCAGGTTGTTTTGTACACTCAGTGTATCTGCAGGTGTTTTTCTGTTTGTTTTTCCGTTTCACATTTTAGGGGTTTGCATTTTTGAATGCTATGGATCCCCCTGTATACAAGATTCTACTTCCAACCTGCCGGTAAACATATATTTTTAAGGCAGTGTGCAAGGTATTTTAAGTACATTTCTAGTAAAGTTATACCAATCATGGCAATACAGTTTGCATGAGAGGCTATTTTTGAGCCTAATAATCAGGTTTAATTGTTTTAATGATGCAATTTATGAGGTTTATACTGAAATGTTTATCTTCTCATACGGTTAGTCTTCTAAGAGCTGTAATTTGCAGACACTGAATCTTAATGTTTTGCTATGTACTCGTAATAATCTCTAAGTGTACAAGTTACAACACATGTATCAGGATATTTGTACTTGATATTTTGACAATTTGAGTCAAACGTTTTTTATTTAAAAAAAATATATATATATTCTGAGTACAGACATGTGGAGGGACACTTTGTTTTTATCCCTGAACAGGGATGGCTGTCTTTAACAGCATAAGTGTCACTGTGTTTTAGATGAGGGATATACAACCTCTGCACGGGTGTGACCTAGCTAGTAAGTACGGTCTAGGTCTTCTTTTTCTCCCTTTTGTTTTTGTGTTCCAGACTTTTAAATAAGTAGCACAAAATACTTTACAAAAATCATTTTACTCTTGTCACCCAAATCTACTCTTATATTGTAGTACATTAGTCTTTTGTTGTTGTATATTCTCTTTTCCTATGCGTTTCATGTGTGATTGTCTTTTATTGTTATTAAATGTGGCGATATTGCCTTCTGAGCTTTTTCGCTAACATTGAAGATTCCATTTTCAGGTACGACTCCAAGTTCAGAGTGTGGACAGACCTCTGTACCGCGGCACATATCATTGCTTCCAGTCTATCGTAAGGCAAGAGTCGGTGAGTACGACCGCTACTGTTACGGAATCAAGTCAGAAACGGTTGACATTGGGATTGCGTTTTTAGAATTGTTGGCTTTATAAAAGCATGTTTCACTCCATCAACAACGAGCTGAGAAGGTGCACCATCTCTAGCATTGTCTGACAAGTGATATTCCGCTCAAAATAGTCTAGGTATCTTGTGCACGTGTTATACATGGAAAAAATGAAGATTGAATGAAAATAGACCTATAAGCATGATGGTCAAATGTGTTGACGTTGACTGATATTTCCATCAATTAATTAAAAGCGGTATTTTCGCAATGGGATTGTATTTTCTTTTTTATCCCGGCCAATTTGGCCGGCTAGTGTGTTTTTAAATCGTCTGTTCATATAATTTATTTTGGTCAAAAGCCGGCAATTACCGGCTAACGGAAACCCTGTTGTGTGGGTAGTCACCAGTGGTGAAATCCTTTTATTCAAATTGATTGATGTGTTTTGGGAGGTAGTTGGCACTGCAGCCCATGAGGCATTGCCATGTGCTCTGTGCAGTGCCAACTGCTGTTGTACCATTGGTTAGAACAGGGCTCTACTCAGAAGAGTTTCTCATTAGTCTTGTGCTTCAATCATAGAGAATGATAGTGGCCAAAAGGCTGATTTTAGCATGGGCAGCTCCATTGAGGGCTTCCACCATTTTAAAGTTGTCAACTGGGTGGGAATTCCTATGGGTTGTAAACCTCCATGGTGCTGCTAATGCTGTCACAGACGCTATAATGGCACATACTGTATGTAAAGATGAGTCCGCTATCTATCTCTATGGCTTCAATACAGAGGTCAGTCTAGCAGAGAGCCTATTGGCCAGTCTGGGGGGGAGGAGGTTGGGAAAGACATATCAGTAGCTAAGGTCAATCGGGGTGTTACGCCTGCTGCGTGGCTAAATTAAGAGGACCACCTTGTCACTTGAGCCGGTTAAGTATTAGGTTAAGGCTGTCAGTATTATAGTGGAATAGCAGCTTTGTATTTTAGCCTTATAGTATTGCCTTATGAAGAGTATGTCCTGAAGCAACATTTGTTGTGGTGAAAGTGTGATTTGGCTGTGGCAAACTACTACTGTGTGTTTGTGCCAAGTTCTTCAGCTTCATTCAATTTAAGTTACCATGTTACGTCTCTCGCTCTTTCTGTCTCTCGCTCTTTCTGTCTCTCGCTCTTTCTGTCTCTCGCTCTTTCTGTCTCTCGCTCTTTCTGTCTCTCGCTCTTTCTGTCTCTCGCTCTTTCTGTCTCTCGCTCTTTCTGTCTCTCGCTCTTTCTGTCTCTCGCTCTTTCTGTCTCTCGCTCTTTCTGTCTCTCGCTCTTTCTGTCTCTCGCTCTTTCTGTCTCTCGCTCTTTCTGTCTCTCGCTCTTTCTGTCTCTCGCTCTTTCTGTCTCTCGCTCTTTCTGTCTCTCGCTCTTTCTGTCTCTCGCTCTTTCTGTCTCTCGCTCTTTCTGTCTCTCGCTCTTTCTGTCTCTCGCTCTTTCTGTCTCTCGCTCTTTCTGTCTCTCGCTCTTTCTGTCTCTCGCTCTTTCTGTCTCCACAGATGACGGGTCTGTACAAAGGCATTGGCTCCCCCATGATGGGTCTGACCTTCATCAACGCCATCGTGTTCGGTGTCCAGGGCAACGCCATGCGCAGGCTGGGCCACGACACGCCGCTCAACCAGTTCCTGGCCGGGGCGTCGGCGGGCGCGTTGCAGAGCGTCATTTGCTGCCCCATGGAGCTGGCCAAGACGCGCATGCAGCTGCAGGGGTTGGGTGAGAGGAAGTCCAAGCAGAAGCTGTACAAGAACTCTCTGGACTGCCTGGTGCGCATCTACCGGAAGGAGGGCTTCCGCGGTATCAACCGGGGTATGGTGACCACGCTAGTCCGCGAGACACCGGGTTTCGGGATCTACTTCCTGACCTACGATGTACTGACACGCTCTCTGGGCTGCGAACCCGATGACCCCTACATGATCCTCAAGTTGCTGTTTGCCGGAGGCATGTCGGGCATCACCTCGTGGCTCTCCACCTACCCTGTGGACGTCATAAAGTCCCGGCTCCAGGCGGACGGCGTGGGCGGCCACAACAAGTACAATGGCATCGCTGACTGTGTGCGTCAGAGCCTGAAGCGCGAGGGCTGGCGGGTGTTCACGCACGGCCTCACCTCCACGCTGCTCCGGGCGTTCCCCGTCAACGCCACAACCTTCGCCACCGTGACTCTGTTTCTCATGTACATGCGAGACGATGAGGGCGCCGTCAATGACTGCGAGCCCCAGCCTGCCCACTCCTCTCTCACTGTGAGCCCACAGCAGGCCCAGCCCTCAAGCTTGTGAATGGGAGAAGGTGGTGTTTCTGCTCTGGCGACCCTTATTGGGTTGGAAATGGTCCCACAATGCACCAGCTAATAAGCTGATGTGACTTGACCGCTCAACGTCAGCTTCACGAAGACTATTTTTACAAGATGTATGTATGTTTAGATGGTAAACCGCGCTTGTAAATACTTGTCCAATTTTGACCCCTGGTTTTGTACAGAGTACACTTTTTTAAATGTTTTATATAATTTAGTCTTTTTGAGAACTAATTGGGGAAAGAAACTAGCAGTGAAAAAGCACAAATGTCTGACCTAGTCATCCCTTATGCATATACAGTGGGGCAAAAAAGTATTGTCAGCCACCAATTGTGCAAGTTCTCCCACTTAAAAAGATGAGAGGCCTGTAATTTTCATCATAGGTACACTTCAACTATGACAGACAAAATGAGAAAGAAAATTCAGAAAATTACATTGTAGGATTTTTTTATGAATTTATTTGCAAATTATGGTGGAAAATAAGTATTTGGTCAATAACAAATGTTTATCTCAATACTTTTGTTATATACCCTTTGTTGGCAATGACAGAGGTGAAGACTTACAGAAAACATTTGACAAGGTTTTCACACACTGTTGCTGGTATTTTGGCCCATTCCTCCATGCAGATCTCCTCTAGAGCAGTGATGTTTTGGGACTGTTGCTGGGCAACACGGACTTTCAACTCCCTCCAAAGATTTTCTATGGGGTTGAGATCTGGAGACTGGCTAGGCCACTCCAGGACCTTGAAATGCTTCTTACGAAGCCACTCCTTCATTGCCCGGGCGGTGTGTTTGGGATCATTGTCATGCTGAAAGACCCAGCCATGTTTCATCTTCAATGCCCTTGCTGATGGAAGGAGGTTTTCACTCAATCTCACGATACATGGCCCCATTCATTCTTTCCTTTACACGGATCAGTCGTCTTAGTCCCTTTGCAGAAAAAGCCCCAAAGCATGAGGTTTCCACCCCCATGCTTCACAGTAGGTATGGTGTTCTTTTGATGCAACTCAGCATTCTTTGTCCTCCAAACACAACGAGTTGAGTTTTTACCAAAAAGTAATATTTTGGTTTCATCTGACCATATGACATTCTCTCAATCTTCTTCTGGATCATCCAAATGCTCTCTAGCAAACTTCAGACGGGCCTGGACATGTACTGGCTTAAGCAGGGGGACACGTCTGGCACTGCAGGATTTTGAGTCCCTGGCGGCATAGTGTGTTACTGATGGTAGGCTTTGTCACTTTGGTCCCAGCTCTCCGCAGGTCATTCACTAGGTCCCCCCGTGTGGTTCTGGGATTTTTGCTCACCGTTCTTGTGATCATTTTGACCCCTACCCTGGGTGAGATCTTGCGTGGAGACCCAGATCGAGGGAGATTATCAGTGGTCTTGTATGTCTTCCATTTCCTAATAATTCCTCCCACAGTTGATTTATTCAAACCAAGCTGCTTACCTATTGCAGATTCAGTCTTCCCAGCCTGGTGCAGGTCTACAATTTTGTTTCTGGTGTCCTTTGACAGCTCTTTGGTCTTGGCCATAGTGGAGTTTGGAGTGTGACTGTTTGAGGTTGTGGACAGGTGTCTTTTTATACTGATAACAAGTTCAAACAGGTGCCATTAATACAAGGTAACGAGTGGAGGACAGAGGAGCCTCTTAAAGAAGTTACAGGTCTGTGAGCCAGAAATATTGCTTTTTTGTAGGTGACCAAATACTTATTTTCCACCATTTGCAAATAAATTCATTAAAAATCCTACAATGAGATTTTCTGGATTTTTTTTCTCTCATTTTGTCTGTCATAGTTGAAGTGTACCAATGATAAATTACAGGCCTCTCATCTTTAAGTGGGAGAACTTGCACAATTGGTGGCTGACTAAATACTTTTTTGCCCCACTGTATATGTGTGCACAGCTGAGTATATTTATGTATGTCTGAAGGGCTTGTGGTAATGACTGGAGTGGAATCTGTGTAGAGTAGTATCAAACGCATGGTTTCCAGGCGTTTGACACTGTTCCATTTGTTCCGTTCCGGCCATTTATTATGAGACGTTTTCCCCTCAGCAGCCTCCACTGGTCTGAAGGTATGTACATATACTCTACTGTACATGAAGCTTTCCTATTAAAATACTCATTTAGTAGAGTCCTAGCCAGGAATTCCAAACTAAGGGTCTATTCACACAGCTTGAGGGGGGGGGGGGGGGGGGGGGCGACTCATCCAGAAAGGAAGCCATTTCATTGGTTCTAATCAATGATTCTGCCGGCTAGGACCAATGAAATTACTTCCTTGCATGGATTTTTACGGCGAGCAGTGTGAATGCACCAATAGGTCAGAGTGAAGATTCTCTCGTAACTTTTTTTTTTAATAAAAAAAAAAAAAATGTATCTCCCCTGTTCGAATGCCACTGGATATTTCAGAGTCTGGTGTGAGGTCTGCATTACCTGGTTCCTGATTTTAAATTACTCTTGGCTGAATTTACACCGGTAGCCCAATTCTGATTTTTTTGCCCAATTGTTGGGGAAAGAGCTGATCTGTTTGTTCAAAATACCAGTTGTTGCCAAATAGATCAATGGGGCTGCCTGGGTAAAAGCAGCCTTCGTTCTTCTTGATAATCCAAAAGTTAAACAGTCATGGATTTCAACTCCGTCTTGTCTCAGACCTTGTAAAGGTGACACATTATTTCTCATTTTACTGAAAGATTCAGCATTAACTGAAATATTTGCTCGTGTGCTGAAATGACTGCATGAAATGTCATGAGCGAAGTGCAGAGCAAAAATGATAATTGTTTTGACTAAAACATCTTTTGTTAGTACAATGGAATTGTACTTTATTTGAGGCAGTATAAATCTACAGCCTGATTGTTACACTTTGGGCAAAAGTGGTACAATTTGATATTTGACTATACATCTCATGATTTTTATTTTATAAATTATTCTACAAGTATGATGTGTAAAGTAATCTCTTGAATATTGCATCTTTTCACGTACAGACCTTGAATTGCAACAGTGTGGTTCACAAGAACGTGTTACTTAACTAGTTTCTATATGATGGATGACACTGCTTGTACAGAGAGAGATGTGTTACTCATGATGTATTTATACTGTGAATTTGGGTCAGTGCTTTCGCTCCCTCGTCTTGTTTCTTTTATAGCACCTAGACATTCGAGGGCAACTCGACTAAATGGAATGCTGCTTCCTTTCTGTTTTACTGTGACGTAATACGACCAATCGGAGCTAGATATTTGGTCAGAAGAGCACAAGTGCTTGACGAGGCCAGTTACTCTTAATTTGTACCTGTCATATTTGTTCTGTATCGGTCGTAATGTCTTTAAACCAAAGCAATATGTG
This sequence comes from Oncorhynchus mykiss, assembly GCF_013265735.2. Lineage (NCBI taxonomy): Eukaryota > Metazoa > Chordata > Actinopteri > Salmoniformes > Salmonidae > Oncorhynchus > Oncorhynchus mykiss. The sequence continues at coordinate 57,803,825 of NC_048583.1, read as the reverse complement.
GAAAAAACATGTCAGAATAAAACCATATGAGTCTTTGTCATGTCTTTTCAAGCCACGCTAACTGAAAGAGTAGCAGTGTCTGTATTTCTGCCTAAGTCCAGGATTCAATACGATCGCCATTTTAAGGTCATTTCTGATTTTGAGCTGACATATAGCGGTGGGTCTACTGAACATTGCTTTTAAAAAGGTGCGTTGTCGTCAACAACGCGATCGTAATGTATGTAAGGCTAAGCCTGATGCTGTGTTTCATAACCTCCTAGTAAATGGCAGCATACGGACTGGGAAAAAATCAACTTGAACGTCCCTAACTGGTAACTATTGGGGAAACTAGTCTTATCCCGAGCCCCTACTCCTCCCACATGCTGACCTCTGCTAAAGAAATGCCCTTAACAGCAGAAACAAATATATTCTTCACGAATCTTTTAATATAGTTTTGGAACACCATTATTTGTTTGAGCGTGATAGAGTGAAAGTACAGCTATGGTTGACATTAGCCAATTGGCATTCTCAACGTGTTTAAAGCATTTGAAGCCACAACTCGTTGCTCGTAATTTACAGCCCAGTCAACGCTCTTCTCTTTCCCAGGCACCCCAATGGTGGATCCAGCTTCCCACAGAAGCTAGGAAATCATATTCATAGTCTGGAAAAACTCACCTACAGTGGGGAGAACAAGTATTTGATACACTGCCGATTTTGAGTGTGTGGACAGGTGTCTTTTATACAGGTAACGAGTCCAAACGGGTGCAGTTAACAGGTAATGAGTGGAGAACAGGAGGGATTAAAGGAAAAACTAACAGGTCTGTGAGAGCTGGATTTTTTACTGGTTGGTAGGTGATCAAATACTTATGTCATGCAATAAAATTCAAATTACTTAATCATACAATGTGATTTTCTGGATTTTTGTTTTAGATTCCGATTCTCACAGTTGAAGTGTACCTATGATAAAAAATGACAGACCTCTAAATGCTTTGTAAGTAGGAAAACCTGCAAAATCGGCAGTGTATCAAATACTTGTTCTCCCCACTATATTGTGATATGTGGTTGTCCCACCTAGCTACATTTTTTAAATTAAAGATGAATGCCTTAATTTAAGTCGTTCTGGATTAGAGCGTCGGCTAAATGTGATACCTTGTTGATCAGTGCATATCAGTATCCAGCTACCATATGTTAAGTCATAGTATAGGTACCCCTCAAACTGAAGGGGACAGGCATGACTCTAGAACAAGATTTTGAAGGCATAACAAATGTGTTTTTTTATTCAAGGGCAAAACAAGGAAATGATTTCTGAAATGCTGGTTTGGTTTTGAGAAAGGGGTCGTGTGTGTGTACGTGGATAGGGCTTTGTTACCATCAACAAGTTGAAGTACAATCCCTTTCTCAAACACAGCACTGTTATATTCAGACCGTGACAGAGTAATGGGTATATCAATCCATAGTGCATGCTCGTTCCCAGAGTCATCTTATGCAATGTGATTGTGTACTTATATGCAATTGTTATAAAGACTGGAATGCAACCAGTGTAAGTGCAGATAACAGCAGTCGACCAATGACGTGTCCTAGAGTCACTTCTTGTGGTGACTTCGTGTGGTTCAGACAGACTACTCATCTCGCTGGCCAGACTCCTGGAATTCCACCCCCAGAGTGTGGGAAAGACAGCGGCTGTGCGAAGACACTACAGACAAGGTTGAAATTGCATGTTATCTGCTACAGTCAAATATTGAACAAAGAGGATATGAATCTAACACTAAGAAATCTAGGAGTATGAACTTCATTTTGTGTACTTATATCTGTCAATGTGTTTTGACTGAATCATGTCAAATACTTTTGTGAATTTGTTTTGTAATAAAGCAATTTAGTTATAGAAAAATAGTGAATTTTTATTCCTGCAATCGAAACCATATATTTGTTTATTTTCTACAAAATATGAACACAAAAATAAAACTTTTATTTGAACAGAAATGGTAATAACTTCAATAATTTGTTCAACAAAACAAACGCAGTGACACATTGCACTCCCAATATGCATCCACCATACTGTACATTCACCTTAGTGTCTGTCAAGTCTTATTTCAATGTGCAATAAATATTTACAGTAAGGCTGGGCCTTGTTCATTAGGGAACACAACTGAAAACATTTTGCAATTGGGAATGAAAATGACTTTCTTATTGGGCAAGTCCAGATAATCCCTCCCTGTTTCAGTCCCTTTCTTATTGGACAAGTCCAGGTAATCCCTCCCTGTTTCAGTCTGTTTTATTCCATTTGGTGCCACAATTGCAGGCCATGATGCCGTTAGAGGTCCCATTTGAGGGAAATTGTCCTTCGGGGTCAGTTGTAGGATCATCTCACTCTCCCCAAATCCTAACCAGTAACCATTAGGGAAGAAAAAGGGCAACTGACCTTAGATCAGTGCCAATGAGGAACTAGGCAGTGATGGCTGGCTAAAGGCTGCACTTCCTGGCTGTGTCAGTGTTGGTGTAACAGGAGTAGCGTAGGCAGTGGTAGATCTCCTCGGCTCTGGGGCAGCTCACATATGCCCCCTTTTGGAGAGCCCCGACATAGCTACCAGTCGAGGGGAGGGGCAGTGTTCCACGACCGAGCTACAAGTAGAGGAGGGGCAGTGTTCCTCGACGGAGCTACAAGTCAAGGGGAGGGGCAGTGTTCCTCGACGGAGCTACAAGTCGAGGGAAGGGGCAGTGTTCCTCGACGGAGCTACAAGTCAAGGGGAGGGGCAGTGTTCCTCGACGGAGCTACAAGTCGAGGGAAGGGGCAGTGTTTCTCGACAGAGTTACAAGTCGAGGGGAGGGGCAGTGTTCCTCGACGGAGCTACAAGTAGAGGAGGGGCAGTGTTCCTCGACGGAGCTACAAGTAGAGGGGAGGGGCAGTGTTCCTCAAGGGAGTTACAAGTAGAGGAGGGGCAGTGTTCCTCGACGGAGCTACAAGTCAAGGGGAGGGGCAGTGTTCCTCGACAGAGTTACAAGTCGAGGGGAGGGGCAGTGTTCCTCGACCGAGCTACAAGTAGAGGAGGGGCAGTGTTCCTTGACGGAGCTACAAGTCGAGGGGAGGGGCAGTGTTCCTCGACGGAGCTACAAGTCAAGGGGAGGGGCAGTGTTCCTCGACGGAGCTACAAGTAGAGGGGAAGGGCAGTGTTCCTCGACCGAGCTACAAGTAGAGGAGGGGCAGTGTTCCTCGACGGAGCTACAAGTCGAGGGGAGGGGCAGTGTTCCTCGACGGAGCTACAAGTCGAGGGGAGGGGCAGTGTTCCTCGACCGAGCTACAAGTAGAGGAGGGGCAGTGTTCCTCGACGGAGCTACAAGTCGAGGGGAGGGGAAGTGTTCCTCGACGAAGTGTTCCTCGACGGAGCTACTAGTCGAGGGAAGGGGCAGTGTTCCTCGACAGAGCTACAAGTCGAGGGGAGGGGCAGTGTTCCTCGACGGAGCTACAAGTCGAGGGGAGGGGCAGTGTTCCTCGACCGAGCTACAAGTAGAGGAGGGGCAGTGTTCCTCGACGGAGCTACAAGTCAAGGGGAGGGGCAGTGTTCCTCGACGGAGCTACAAGTCGAGGGGAGGGGCAGTGTTCCTCGACCGAGCTACAAGTAGAGGAGGGGCAGTGTTCCTCGATGGAGCTACAAGTCGAGGGGAGGGGCAGTGTTCCTCGACGGAGCTACAAGTCGAGGGGAGGGGCAGTGTTCCTCGACCGAGCTACAAGTAGAGGAGGGGCAGTGTTCCTCGACGGAGCTACAAGTCGAGGGGAGCGGCAGTGTTCCTCGACGGAGCTACAAGTCGAGGGGAGGGGCAGTGTTCCTCGACGGAGCTACAAGTCGAGGGGAGGGGCAGTGTTCCTCGACGGAGCTACAAGTCGAGGGGAGGGGCAGTGTTCCTCGACCGAGCTTCAAGTAGAGGAGGGGCAGTGTTCCTCGACGGAGCTACAAGTCGAGGGGAGGGGCAGTGTTCCTCGACGGAGCTACAAGTCGAGGGGAGGGGCAGTGTTCCTCGACCGAGCTACAAGTAGAGTAGGGGCAGTGTTCCTCGACGGAGCTACAAGTCGAGGGGAGGGAAGTGTTCCTCGACGGAGCTACTAGTCGAGGGGAGGGGCAGTGTTCCTCGACGGAGCTACAAGTCGAGGGGAGGGGCAGTGTTCCTCGACGGAGCTACAAGTCGAGGGGAGGGGCAGTGTTCCTTGACCGTGGCTGAATGACTATCCTGTTGGTTGAATGGTCTTTCCACTTCAACAAAAGTGTACTTGAATCCCCTGCTGCTTGGACGTGTCAATGCACTGATGTACCAGCGATATGTTTGTATTGTTTGTATTGTGGTATGCTGCTTTTCTTGGCCAGGGCTTATTTGAAAAAGAGAGGTCAATCTCAATGTGTCTTTTGTTTACTTTTTTTGTTGTCAAATGTATTGTAAATGAAAGCTTACAGAGATGCCCAATTAATTTGACTGCCCCTACCTGCTTACCAGGTGGCCCACCAATCTGAACCTATGGCTCATGTTGTATTCGGCGCACGTCACAAATAACATTTTATTTTATTTGTTGAAGGTTTTGACAGCTGACGCAGGGCAGCGTCTGGTAGAAGAGCAGCATCTGCTGCCTGTGATCTTTTGACTCATAGTAGAAAGGTCATGTTGAACCCTGTCTGATCTTTCTTCTCTTACATGTATTATTTTATCAAACTTCCTTGAACATTTTTGTGATACTGTCACAATCACAAACTGTCACATTCAAACAAAAGTGAGCATACTTTAGAAATCTAGAAAATCAGGAATTGAACCCACAGGAAGTATTCCAGCCAACTGGTTCTGTTCAAAAGTGAATGTGTGCCCTCCCTCACTTTGTTTGGTGCAGTCCTTCTCTACGATGAGATCAAAAAGGCCCTGCAGGCTGGTTACTCTCTCCACCAACTGTTTGCTGTTTGCCATCCCGGCCAGCTCCGATTGACTCTGCCTATCCACCACTGCGGTTACTGACCACAAAGTCGACGCCATCCAGCGAGCACACGTGGGCTGTAATGGCGTGGCGTTGGCGTAGACTGGACACCAGTACAGAGACAAGGTCCGACGGCCCCGACGACGAGGCAAGGGGCTCGCTTAGAGCGGCAGCCTGACAGATGGAGCTCTGAGCCTGTGTTTCTGAGGAGGTGGAGGAGGTAGCCTGACAGATGGAGCTCTGAGCCTGTGTTTCTGAGGAGGTGGAGGAGGCAGTCTGACAGATGGAGCTCTGAGCCTGTGTTTCTGAGGAGGTGGAGGAGGTAGCCTGACAGATGGAGCTCTGAGCCTGTGTTTCTGAGGAGGTGGAGGAGGCAGCCTGACAGATGGAGCTCTGAGCCTGTGTTTCTGAGGAGGTGGAGGAGGCAGCCTGACAGATGGAGCTCTGAGCCTGTGTTTCTGAGGAGGTGGAGGAGGTAGCCTGACAGATGGAGCTCTGAGCCTGTGTTTCTGAGGAGGTGGAGGAGGTAGCCTGACAGATGGAGCTCTGAGCCTGTGTTTCTGAGGAGGTGGAGGAGGCATCCTGACAGATGGAGCTCTGAGCCTGTGTTTCTGAGGAGGTGAAGGAGGTAGCCTGGGGAAAGACACAACATAGACATTTAGGGATAAATCAAATTAATAAGATACTGTGAAATAGTACTACTTCTGAAATACAGAATCTGGAAGATTCTATTCTTCTATTGAAATCTAAGTGTAGCCTAGGGTGATGAAAATGGTAGAACAACAGTTGTTTATTAAACTGTGTACTGATTCAAACATCTGCTGTTTACAGTAACTCAATATCCATTGGTACATGATACTAAGTGAATCTATTGCCGTTTAATACCAGTTTAGTAATTGGATTAGCATCTGACCTCTATCCTCTGAGCTGTATGATCTGAGCCATATCTGAGCCATAATATCTGAGCTATATCATCTGAACTATATCATCTGAGCTATAATATCTGAGCTATATCATCTGAGCTATATCATCTGAGCTATATCATTTGAGCTATATCATCTTTGCTATAACATCTGAGCTACAGTTGAAGTCGGAAGTTTACATACACCTTAGCCAAATACATTTAAACTCAGTTTTTCACAATTCCGGGCATTTAATCCTCGTAGAAATTCCCTGTCTTGGGTCAGTTAGGAACACCACTTTATTTGAAGAATGTGAAATGTCAGAATAATAGTAAAGAGAATTATTTATTTCAGATTTTATTTCTTTCATCACATTGCCATTGGGTCAGAAGTTTACATACCCTCAATTAGTATTTGGTAGCATTGCCATTAAAATGTTTAACTTAGGTCAAACGTTTCGGGTAGCCTTCCACAAACTTCCCACATAAGTTGGGTGAATTTTGGCCCATTCTCCTGACAGAGCTGGTTTAATATGTGAGTGGGACATTGGGAAGTTGGTGTTTGGGGAATTCAGTGAGGCCATGAACCCACATGTTCCTTTACACAAGGACCTTGAGTTCTGCCAGCAAGGAACTGTTTACTCTGTCCTTTTCTTAGTGTACCTAAGATCAGTGCCAATGGGACATGATGGGCAGTGATGGCTGGTTAAAGGCTGCACTTCCTGGCTGTGTCAGTAGTGGTGTAACAGGAGTAGCGTAGGCAGTGGTAGAAACCTAAGTCAGGTTTGTAGACCTCCTTGCTTGCACACGCTTTTTCAGTTCTGCCCACAAATTTCCTATAGGATTGAGGTCAGGGCTTTGTGACGGCCACTCCAATACCTTGACTTTGTTGTCTTTAAGCCATTTTCCACAACTTCAGAAGTATGCTTGGTGTCTTTGTCCATTTGGAAGACCCATTTGCGACCAAGCTTCAACTTCCTGACTGATGTCTTGAGATGTTGCTTCAATATATCCACATAATTTTCCCACCCTCATGATGCCATCTACAGTGGGGGAAAAAAGTATTTAGTCAGCCACCAATTGTGCAAGTTAAATTGTGCAACTTAAAAAGATGAGAGGCCTGTAATTTTCATCATAGGTACACTTCAACTATGACAGACAAAATGAGAAAAAAAATCCAGAAAATCACATTGTAGGATTTTTCATGAATTTATTTGACAGTCTACTGGAAAATAAGTATTTGGTCAATAACAAAAGTTTATCAATACTTTGTTATATACCCTTTGTTGGCAATGACAGAGGTCAAACGTTTTCTGTAAGTCTTCACAAGGTTTTCACACACTGTTGCTGGTATTTTGGCCCATTCCTCCATGCAGATCTCCTCTAGAGCAGTGATGTTTTGGGGCTGTTGCTGGGCAACACGGACTTTCAACTCCCTCCAAAGATTTTCTATGGGGTTGAGATCTGGAGACTGGCTAGGCCACTCCAGGACCTTGAAATGCTTCTTACGAAGCCACTCCTTCGTTGCCCGGGCGGTGTGTTTGGGATCATTGTCATGCTGAAAGACCCAGCCACGTTTCATCTTCAATGCCCTTGCTGATGGAAGGAGGTTTTCACTCAAGATCTCACGATACATGGCCCCATTCATTCTTTCCTTTACACGGATCAGTCGTCTTAGTCCCTTTGCAGAAAAAGCCCCAAAGCATGATGTTTCCACCCCCATGCTTCACAGTAGGTATGGTGTTCTTTGGATGCAACTCAGCATTCTTTGTCCTCCAAACACGACGAGTTGAGTTTTTACCAAAAAGTTATATTTTGGTTTCATCTGACCATATGACATTCTCCCAATCTTCTTCTGGATCATCCAAATGCTCTCTAGCAAACTTCAGACAGGCCTGGACATGTACTGGCTTAAGCAGGGGGGCACGTCTGGCACTGCCCACGGGCACTACCCACGGGGTGAGATCTTGCATGGAGCCCCAGATTGAGGGAGATTATCAGTGGTCTTGTATGTCTTCCATTTCCTAATAATTGCTCCCACAGTTGATTTCTTCAAACCAAGCTGCTTACTGATTGCAGATTCAGTCTTCACAGCCTGGTGCAGGTCTACAATTTTGACAGCTCTTTAGTCTTGGCCATAGTGGAGTTTGGAATGTGACTGTTTGAGGTTGTGGACAGGTGTCTTTTATACTGATAACAAGTTCAAACAGGTGCCATTAATACAGGTAACGAGTGGAAGACAGAGGAGCCTCTTAAAGAAGAAGCCTTGTTACAGGTCTGTGAGAGCCAGAAATCTTGCTTGTTTGTAGGTGACCAAATACTTATTTTCCACCATAATTTGCAAATAAATTCATTAAAAATCCTACAATGTGATTTTCTGGATTTCTTTCTCCTCATTTTGTCTGTCATAGTTGAAGTGTACCTTTGATGAAAATTACAGGCCTCTCTCATATTTTTAAGTGGGAGAACTTGCACAATTGGTGGCTGACTAAAAACTTTTTTGCCCCACTGTATTTTGTGAAGTGCACCACCAAACGTGACCAAGTTGTTTAAAGGCACAGTCAATTTAGTGTATATAAACTTCTGACCCACTGGAATTGTGATGCAGTGAATTATAAGTGAAATAATCTGTCTGTAAACAATTGTTGGAAAAATTACTTAGGACATCTACTTTGTACATGACACAACCAACTTGCCAAAACTAGTTTGTTAACAAGAAATTTGTGGAGTGGTTGAAAAACTAGTTTTAATGACTCCAACCTAAGTGTATGTAAACTTCCAACTTCAATTGTATATCATCTTTGCTATATCAGAGCTATATAATATTTGCTATATCTGAGCTCTATCTGAGCTATATAATATTTGCTATATCTGAGCTCTATCGGAGCTATATCATCTGAGTGAATCTGAGATGTATCATCTGGGCTATATCATGTGACCTATGTCTTATCAGTACATTATCACATTATCTGAGGCTATTTACTTGAGGACTACAGAGACTGACTGCTCAAAGTCCAGCTCCTCAGACAGGAAGGCCTGCTGGGGGAGCCTCTGGTGACACTCTCTTCCTGCTGCTTCTCTCTAGGCCCCCTCACGGAGCTCGCCGAAAAGGTCCTGCAGGTTCCATTAGGGTCTCTAGGCCCCACCACAGAGCTCGCGGAGGAGGCTCTGGTAGCTCCACTAGGGGGCGCCTGCTGCTGTGGACCTTTAAACACAGTCATTCTGTTGCTGTGCCTCAGTTGGCCTGCAGAGGGAAGAAAACACCTCTGTTTTTATGTGGTCATTGTGAAAGTCAGTGTGTGTGTGTGTGTGTGTCCTCCTCAGTGAATTTCATAAAAATCTAAATAGTGAAACATTTAAAAAGTTATATTTTTAAAATGGGGATAAACATACACACATTTGTCCAACAGAAACTAATGTGCAACTTTTGGACTAATGATTACACCCTAATGATTGGTGCGTTCTCAGCCCTCTCCGGTACTCCCTGTTCACCCATGACTGCGTGGCCATGCATGCCTCCAACTCAATCATCAAGTTTGCAGACAACACCACAGTAGTAGGCTTGATTACCAACAACGACGAGACGGCCTACAGGGAGGAGGTGAGGGCCCTCGGAGCATGGTGTCAGGAATATAACCTCACACTCAACGTCAACAAAACAAAGGAGATGATCGTGGACTTCAGGAAACAGCAGAGGGAGCACCCCGCATCCACATCGACGGGACAGTAGTGGAGAAGGTGTAAAGTTTTAAGTTCCTCGACATACACATCACGGACAAACTGAAATGGTCCACCCACACAGACAGCGTGGTGAAGAAGGCGCAACAGCGCCTCTTCAACCTCAGGAGGCTGAAGAAATGTGGCTTGTCACCAAAAACACTCACAAACTTCTACAGATGCACAATCGAGAGCATCCTGTCGGGTTGTATCACCGCCTGGTACGGCAACTGCTCCGCCCACAGCGCATCACCGGGGGCAAACTACCTGCCCTCCAGGACACCTACATTACCTGATGTCACAGGAAGGCCAATAAGATCATCAAGGACAACTACCACCCGAGCCACTGCCTGTTCACCCCGCTATCATCCAGAAGGCGAGGTCAGTACAGGTGCATCAAAGCTGGGACCGAGAAACTGAAAACAGCTTCTATCTCAAGGACATCAGACTGTTAAACAGCCATCACTAACATTGAGTGGCTGCTGCCAACATACTGACTCAACTCCAGCCACTTTAAGAATAAAACATTGGATGTAATAAATGTATCACTAGTCACTTTAAACAATGCTACTTTATATATTGTTTACATACCCTACATTACTCATCTCAAATGTATATACTGTACACTATACCATCCACTGCATCTTGCCTATTCGGCCATCCATATATTTATATGTACATATTCTTATTCATTCCTTTACACTTGTGTGTATTAGGGAGTAGTTGTGAAATTGTTAGATTACTTGTTAAATATTACTGCACGGTCGGAACTAGAAGTACGAGCATCGCTACACTCGCATTAACATTTACTAACCATGTGTTTGTGACCAATACAATTTGATTTCATTTGAAGTGTGCAAGGAAATATTGAATGTGTCACCTTGATTACAAAAAAAATAGCATCTCGACCTGTGCACCTGTTGTAAACTTTAATTCATAGGCTAGGTTTAAAAATTAAATCATTTATTTAACCTTTATTTTACTAGGCAAGTCAGTTGAGAACCAATTTGATTAACAATGACGGCCTACCAAAAGGCAAAGTGCCTCCTGCAGGGAGGGGGGCTGGGATTAAAAATAAAAAAATAGGACAAAAAACACACATCATGACGAGATTGTCTCCCATGCCTTGTTGGGCTACTATCCGTGAGCCCAGCCTGCCCTCTAGTGGTCCTTCCACAGTATGAATTTTATTTTTAATCCTAGTACTGAATATAATGTGTGTAAATATAATCAAGAATTAGAACAATGACTGTCTGTACCATGGTAGAAATGAATGAACTTATAGCCAGACTGGCTAGAAGGCTTATCTACACAAGCTGGCCTTGGCTCGGTCATATATTATCTTAAATAGGGAGAGACATGTGAAAACCATACAGCCATTGTACTACAGCGGAGATGACATGGGCTAGTACTGAAACTAATGACGTCATTTTCAGTTTATAACCTGTGGTAAAATGTGTAATGGGCAGTACTCTTGTGAATAAAAGCTGCTGTTTGACTTTAAGACTGGTCTCTGTCCATTTTATACAAATAAGAGTCATACAAATATTATGAATTGATAGAGAGTTTAATTTTAATTGGGTATTAAAACAGAGGAGTTTAATTCCTGTAACAAGAGTGCTATGGTCTGTCCTATCAGGAGCATTGGTGGAAAATCTGATGGCCGAATGGTAAAGAACCTCTAGCCGCTCTATAAATGTCGATCTATAAATTACGTCTCCGTAATCTAGCATTGGTAGGATGGTAATCTGAATCAGGGTTAGTTTGGCAGCTGGGGTGAAGAGGAGCGATTACGATAGAGGAATCCAAGGTTAGATGTAACCTTAGCCTGCAACTTCGATATGTGCTGAGAGAAAGACAGTGTACCATCTAGCCATACTCCCAAGTACTTGTATGAGGTGACAAGCTCAAGCTCTAAACCCTCAGAGGTAGTAATCACACCGGTCTTCTTACCAAACAACATGACCTTTGTTTTGGACAAGGTTAAAGCTTGTTGGACACTAAGAAAGCTTTGTTGTAGAGCGCTTAACACAAAATCCAGGGAGAGGCCAGTTGAGTATAAGACTGTATCGCTGGTGTGCGATGAGACAAGGACATCCCTACCGACCAAGCCCTCCCTAACCCGGACGACGCAAGGCCAATTGTGCGTCGCCCCACAGACCTCCCGGTCGCGGCCGGTTACGACAGAGCCTGGGCGCGAACCCAGGGACTCTGATGGCACAGCTGGCGCTGCAGTACAGCGCCCTTAACCACTGCGCCACCCGGGAGGCCCGCACATTTTTGTTGTTGATTGAATTGATTTCTTAGAATCAAGGGCAATGGTAACATAATTTAGGACCTTTAAGGTTGCAGTGACACATCCACAACCTGAGCGGAAACCAGGTTGCATACCAGAGATAATACTATAGACATCAAGAAAGCCAGTCAGTTGATTATTGACAAGTTTTTCCTACACTTTTGATAAACAGGGCAAAATAGAAATTGGCCTATAACATTTTAGATCAGCTTGATTGCCACCTTTAAATAAAGGACACACCGTGGCTGCCTTCCAAGCAATGGGAACCTCCCCAGAGAGGAGAGACAGGTTAAAAAGGTCAGAGATAGGCTTGGCAATGATAGGGACAGCAGCCTTAAATAAGGCTCGAAACCATCTGACCCAGATGTTTTTTTGGAGTCAAGTTTTAGGAGCTCCTTTAGCACCTCAGACAAAGTGACTGCCTGCAGGGAGAAACTTTGTAACGGGCAGGGGAAAAAGAGGGAGGAACATCAGGATTAGTCGCATTAGAAGGGGTGGGAGATGAGGAAATGTTGGATGGGCAATGAGGCATTGCTGCGTCAAATAGGAATCCTGACTTAATGAAGTGGTGATTAAAAGAGCTCAGCCATGTGCTCCTTGTCAGTAACAACCACATCATCAACATTAAGGGATATGAGCAGCTGAGGAGGAGGGTTTATTCTCCAGGTCTTTAACTGTTTTCCAGAACTTCTTGAGGTTAGACCCACAGAGAGAGAACTGGCCTTCCAGATGACGTGAGTGCACTTATTTCCCATTTGCCTGAACGAGAGCCAGTCAGTCTAAGTATGTGTGTGCCGAGCCTTTCGCCAAATGCAATTCTTGAGGTGGAATAACTCTGCCAGATCACGGTCGAACCAGGGGCTGAACCTGTTTTTAATTCTAAATTTCTTTATGGGGGTGTGTTTGTTAACAATACCACTGAAAATAGAAAAAAAGAAGGTCCAAGCGTCTTCGACACCAATTTACAGAGGCCATGTCATGAAGGAAGGCTTACTCATTAAAGGGTTTTAGCAAGCGTCTTTGACAAAATCAGGACAGGTTGTTTCACTGAGCAGCCATTACAAACACAGGCTGTAAAACAGTGATCACATTACAGAAACACCTGACTGATACCTATCAGGATTATTTGTGAGGATAACATCAAGGAGAGTAGCCTTTTCTGGTTGTTTGGAGTCATACCTTCTGGGATTGGTAATAATCTAAGATTATGTAGATTTAGGGAGTCCCATTGCTTTAGGACTTGGTCAGATGGTTTAAGCATGTCCCAGTTTAGGTCACCTAGAAGGACAAATTCAGATTTAGTGTAAGGGGCCAGGAGAGAGCTTAGAAAATGTAGGGTACAGGCCGGTGCTGATGTAGGACAATAACACCAAGCAACAGCCAACAACGATCTATTTGAAAGTGTAATGCTTAAAACCAACAAATCAAATTATTTGGGGACAAATTTGGTGGAGACAACCGAGCAATGAAGATGTTCCTAGATAAAGATTGCCACTCCACCACATTTGGAAGATCTGTCTTGCTGAAAAAGATTATAACCAGAAAGGTCAACATCAATGTTCAAAACACTCTTTCTGAATCACATCTCAGTAATGACCAACACATCTGGATTGGAGCTGTGAACCCAAACTTTCAATTGATCAAGTTTATATTTCCAGATATCATCAGCGGTAGTAGCCACCTCATCATCACTCATGCTGTCAAACATACTCTTGTAAAACTGACCATCCTACCGATCCTCGACTTCGGCGATGTCATTTACAAAATAGCCTCCAATACCCTACTCAATAAATTGGATGCAGTCTATCACAGTGCAATCCGTTTTGTCACCAAAGCCCCATAAACTACCCACCACTGCGACCTGTACGCTCTCGTTGGCTGGCCCTCGCTTCATACTCGTCGCCAAACCCACTGGCTCCAGGTCATCTACAAGACCCTGATTGGTAAAGTCCCCCCTTTTCTCAGCTCGCTGGTCACCATAGCAGCACTCACCTGTAGCACGCACTCCAGCAGGTATATCTCTCTGGTCACCCCCAAAACCAATTCTTCCTTTGGCCGCCTCTCCTTTCTGTTCTCTTTTGCCAATGACTGGAACGAACTACAAAAATCTCTGAAACTGGAAACACTTATCTCCCTCACTAGCTTTAAGCACCAGCTGTCAGAGCAGCTGTCAGAGCAGCTCACAGATTACTGCACCTGTACATAGCCCATCTATAATTTAGCCCAAACAACCTCTCCCCCTACTGTATTTATTTATATTGCTCCTTTGCACCCCATTATTTGTATCTCTACGTTGCACATTCTTCCACTGCAAATCTACCATTCCAGTGTTTTACTTTCTGTATTGTATTTACTTTGTCACCATGGCCTATTTATTGCCTTTAGCTCCCTTATCTCACCTCATTTGCTCACATCGTATATAGACTTGTTTCTACTGTATTATTGACTGTATGTTTGTTTTACTCCATGTGTAAGTCTGTTGTTGTATGTCTCGAACTGCTTTGCTTTATCTTTACCAGGTCGCAATTGTAAATGAGAACTTGTTCTCAACTTGCCTACCTGGTTAAATAAAGGTGAAATAAACACAAAATTATACAGGGGAAATTAGAGTATCATGTAGTAGCCTAAAACTAATCAATGTTACATTGAGCTGGGTGAATGGAATATGAACAACAGTCATCCAATATGCTGTAATAGAAATAAGGCCATGCTCATTAAAAAAATCCTCATCATCATCCCTCATCTTAAATGTCAATGACCGCCACTGGTGTGTGTGTGTGTGTGTGTGTTGGGGTGTCAGTTTGTGTGTGTGTGTGTGTGTGTTGGGGTGTCAGTTTGTGTGTGTGTGTGCATAGAGTAGAGAGGGTCAGCAGTATTATGTCTTGGGGGTAGAAGCTGTTCAGGGTCCTGTGTGTTCCAGACTTGGTGCACTGGAATCACTTTACCATGAGATAGCAGAGAGAACAATCTATGGCTTGTGTCGCTGGAGTCTTTGAAAAAATGTTGGGCCTTCCTCTGACACTGCCTGGTATAGAGGTCCAGGATAGCAGGGAGCTCGGTCCTAGTGATGTACTGGGCCGTACTCACCACCCTGTGAAGCGCCTTGCAGATGCCGTACCAAGCGGTGACTGCACCTTGTCTTCTGTTTCTAGGCCCGTCCCTCCCCCTTGTGTCATTGATGGTACACGGTGAGATGCCTCCTGAGGGTTCGAACACGGGGCAGGAGTTTCCAGCACCCGGTTGACTGGGAGGGTTATGGCCCGGAGGAGAGGTGCTGGGTTCCCGCTCAAGACATCTTGGACCCGGCCCTCATCGCCGACTTTCACTCCCAGCACCCCATTCAACCAGGTATCTGCCCAGGTGGAACACCAGGTGGAGTCCCTAGAGGGGGGGTACTGTCACACCCTGATCTGTTTCACCTGTCCTTGTGCTTGTCTCCAACCCCCCCCCCCCCCCCCCCAGACGTTGCCCATCTTCCCTATTATCCCCCGTGTAGTTATACCTGTGTTCTCTGTCTGTTTGTTGCCAGTTCGTCTTGTTCATTCAAGCGAACCAGCGTTTTCCTGTCAGCTCCTATCGTTTCCTCCTGGTTTTTGACCTCCTGTCCTGACCCTGTACATGCCCGCCTGACCTCTCTGCCTGCCCCTGAGCCTGCCTGCCGTCCTGTACCTTTGCCTTACCCTGGATTTTCGACCCCTGCCTGCCTTGACCAGTCCTTGCCTGCCCCTGTTGCCACAATAAACATTGATACTTCGACAGTCTGCATCTGGGTCTTACCTTGATTCCTGATAGTAATGTTTGGGAAAGATTTGGTGATGATTGACTAGAAATTCTAGTGTCACAAGACAGGGACTTCAAATAGGCCCTATGGCACGTCAAAGGAACTGTAGCTTACCGTTCAGATGGATTAAATGGAAACTGAAATCTGGACACTGACTGTAGATCTATAACCTCTCACATAGCCTTAATAATAACTCCTCTGGAATTAAGCATTTCTTGCAGTAAAATGATTCACCAAATGTAGGCAACATTTTGACTTGGGAAAGGGAGTGGAGAAAAGGCTTGGGCGATATACCTTTTATACCTTTTATACCATATACCGGTGGTTTGATTTTCAATACCCTTTAAAAAAAAAAGAACAAACAAATAGTATAATTTTTGTTGTTGTTTAAATAGCTCCCCTTGGGTGCACATTTGGTTATACTGTATAGCCTGGTATGGTACAGAAATGGTATGACGGTATGAAAATCTGGATACAGCCCAACCCTAGTCGAAAAATATGATTTATTTCTTTCAGCCTCTTGAGAGAATGCGAGGTGCTATATTTATCAGCATCATCAAAACTGATAGTATTTCAATCACATAAAATATGCATTCAAGCCGAACTGAAATCTTATCAGAAATATGTTGGGTTGTTTTCACCAGTTTTCAATTTTGCATAGAACATCTTTCAACTTTTTTTTGAATTATTGAATTTTATCCCCGGTCCCTACACGTCAATGCTCTGCGAAAGTAGCAGAGATGACAGAAAAAAACTTTACGATGTCAACTAGATTGAATCACTTTATGACATTATTCTGGTGAGCAGTTTATTTAGTCTTCTAGGTCAACATACAATGCATTGGGAAGGTATTCAGCCCCTTGACTTTTTCCACATTTTGTTACGTTACAGCCTTATTCTAAAATGGATTAAATTCTCAGCAATCTACACATAATAACCAATAATGACAAAGTGAAAACAGGTTTTTAGACATTTTTGAAAATGTATTAAAAATAAAAGTATTCAGACCCTTTGCCATAAGACTCAAAAATAAGCTCAGGGGCATCTTGTTTCCATTGATCATCCTTGAGATGTTTCTACAACTTGATTGGAGTCCACATGTGGTAAATTCAATTGATTGGACATGATATGGAAAGATACACCTGTCTATATACAGGTCCCACAGTTGACAGTGCATGTCAGAGCAAAAACTAAGCCATGAGGTTGAAGGAATTGTCCTTAGAGCTCCGAGATGAAAACCTGCTCCAGAGCACTCAGGACCTCAGACTGGGGTGAAGGTTCTCCTTCCAACAGGACAACGACCCTAAGCATACAGCCAAGACAAAGCAGGAGTGGCTTTGGGAAAAGTCTCCTTGAGGGGCCCATCTAGAGCCCAGACCTGAACCCGATCGAACATCTCTGGAGAGACCTGAAAATAGCTGTGCAGCAACGCTCCCCATCCAATCAGACAGCTTGAGAGAATTTGCAGAGAAGAATGGGAGAAACTCCCCAAATATAGGTGTGCCACGCTTAGCGTCATACCCAAGAAAACTCAAGGCTGTAATCGCTGCCAAAGGTGCTTCAACAAAGTACTGAGTAAAGGGTCTGAATACGTATGTGTAATTTTCCTTTTTTTTCTTTTTATAAATTAGCAAAAATGTCAATTATTATAATTTTTTTTCATTATGGGGTATTGCGTGTAGATTTAAAGATTTAAACACATTTTAGAATAAGGCTGTAACCTAACAAAATGTGGAAAGAGTTAAGGCTCTGTATAGTGAAAGAAGAGAAGTTACATGTAAATTGACTAACAAATAGCCTTCCAAAATTTTGGAAATTATAAGCAGAAACATATCTAAATCAGGCAACAAAAAAAAGTCCTGTACCCCCTGTCAAAAAATCGTTCCGCCATCTCAAACTGTAGCCCACAGCTCATTTTCTATATAAGCGTGTCAGGGTCGGTTGCAAGGCCTCAAATGATCACTTTCATAGTTGGGCGGTTGCGGATGGGTTATTAGCAATTGCAGGTGGGTGCAGGTGAAGAAACAGCTGACTCGCGTACTACTAATGTGGACACCGAGGAACTTGAAGCTCAGTGTGGATGGGGACGTTTCTCGCCCCTCCGTTTCTTTGTGCATCTTTGATCAGCTCCATTGAAAGTGCATCTTAGTCAAGGACAAGTTTAACCTCTGTCCGGGAATCCGGCCCTAAGATTCATAGGAACCACTGAAATCCTGATAAACAACTGTACCTGAGAGAAGACGTCCATGTTGTGGTTTTGCTTGTAGACCGTTTTAAAATTGCCAGCCACAGCAAGGCTTCCCACGACCTCAGAACCTGTCACACAGGGAGATACAATGAGTGTGTGTGTGTCAGTTATGCCCAAGCCTCTTGATCCAGCAGTGGCCTCTTTGACCAAATCAAAACGCTTGAGTGCTGGGTCAGGCTCACCAAAACAAAACACGTCGTCAACACGTTGCGCAACAGGAAATGAAACTGAGCATTCTTATTCAACAAGGTCAGATAGTATCTCCCTGTTCCAGAAACGCTTTTCTTCTGTTACGTGCTCAGTGAACACTATCCTAGTCATGTACTATATGACTACTTCTACCTGCTGTTTCCAGAACCCTCCGAAAGACAGACAGAGGTCAGAGAGGCTGGAGCAGAGGGTCACCATACTAGGGCGTCAACAAACAGAGAAGGTAGCCGAGCAGGGACATCGTTGGACATCATCGGACTGGAACAGAGAATGGGAAGACATCGTCAAAGCCATATAAACTTTATTTTGACGGTCAGAAGAAACCGTGTTCAACAGTCATTGTAATGACTGTTTGATGCTTAGCTTGATCTGTAAAAGTGTAAAAGAGAATTGAGGTATTAAAGTTCACACACCTTATTCTGAGGTGAAGAGATCCACACACGTAAAATGGTGATAGGAGGTTACAGCAATTATCTAACAATGCACTGCATGCTTCAGCTTCCTGGTAACTTGTTACTTTAGCTTCCTGGTAACTTGTTACTTCACCTTCCTGGTAACTTGTTACTTCAGCTTCCTGGTAACTTGTTACTTTAGCTTCCTGGTAACTTGTTACTTCAGATTCCTGGTAACTTGTTACTTCAGATTCCTGGTAACTTGTTACTTCAGATTCCTGGTAACTTGTTACCGGTAAAATCGACATCACAGAGGAGCATTGACTGTGAGAGGAAATATAACTAACAATGAATCAACAGAATCATCCTCATCATCATTTGAATAGATGTTAACCTTCGGTAACACAGGGGATGATCTCTCAAACAAATAAATATTTTTCAGACACTTTTGCATTTGTATCATTGGTATTCTACATGAGTCTAAACCTTTAGTTAGAAGACCACTCTGACCATTCTGAACCCTTAAGCACTTTCCACAAGTTTTCCTTTGTCTCGGGCAAAGCCATGTATACAATTGTGTGATGAATAGTCTTGTTTGTCAACAACAACAACAAAAAACGCAGCTGGTTCAGACAGGAAACCTGAGTGATGCATCAGCTGATAGCATCAGTTGATATTGCACCAGTTAGATCATCCCTCTACGTTAATACGGCAGTCTATATAGTCCGCTAGGCTCTGCACACACTCTGATGGCTGCCCTGGTGTTCTTGATGCCATGCTGTGGCAGTAATGTGTTACTCACCATGTCACCAGGTAACCTTCGTTTAGAACTAGGCAAGTCAGTTAAGAAAAGTTAGGGGGAATTTTTTATTTTATTTACAATGACGGCCTACACCAGCCAAATGTGCGCCACCCTATGGGACTCCCAATCACAGCCGGTTGTGATACAGCCTGGATTCAAAACAGGGCGTCTGTAGTGATGAGTCTAGCACTGAGATGCAGTGTCTTAGACCGCTGCACCTCTAGGGAGCCAATCATATCTGTGTTTTCTGCTTTTCCATCAGCCACCTGTTTGGTTCTGTGTTTGGTTCCTACAGGGGGATTGGTATAGCATTCCTTGCTCTCTGCCTTTAATTATTATTATTATCTTATCTTATGATGCATGCTCTGGCAGTGAGCTACGCCAAAGGAGCAGAGCCCAACTCCAAGACTATCATATATTGCATGTATTGTAATCTTTTCTAATAAATGGTTCATCAAACACGTGGCTTTCCTGACTGACCTGAGGTGTCTCAGAGAAAACAGGTGCTGTCCTAAAAGAGGCCAGTCTGAATGGGAAATGAAAATAAAATCGATATTATACAAGCAGTCTGCGAGCATGTTGCCATGCCGACAACAGGTAGCTAGGAGACAGACTATGGTTCAAGGCTTATATATGTAGATTATATTACACCTCTCAATATTCTGACTCCGTATGGTATCATTAAGCAATAAGCTACGAGGGCGTGTGTTATATGGCCGATATACCACGGCTATGGGCTGTTCTTAGGCACGACGCAACTGCTTTTTTCAGCCCTTTCCATAGGTTATGGATGTGATTCACATCTGGACTCTTCACTGGCCACTCCAGAACACTCCAGAACTCTCCAGAACACTCCAGAACTCTCCAGAACACTCCAGAACTCTCCAGAACTCTCCAGAACACTCCAGAACGTTTCTTCTTGAACCTTTCCAGGGTGCTTTTGATGTGTTTGTAGTTGTTGTCCAACTGGATGACCCACAACCTTCAAAAGAGAGACAGATTTTGGGTTGAACATTGCATTTCAAAACACCTTGATAATCTGTTGATTTCTTGCACACATTCAATTCCCCAAGTACCAGAGGCAGCAAAGCAACCCCACAGCATTATTGATCCTCCCCCCATAATTGATTGTAGGGAGGGTGTTATTTTCTTTTAAATCTTAATTTGGCGATGTTTAAGAAGAGATGCTGAACTGTTCTGGAGTGGCCAGCAAAGAGTCCAGATCTGAATCACAACCAAAAACCTATGGCGAGATCTGAAGACAGCAGCTGGTGGAGGGCACCCCTGAAATATTGAAAAAAGGTGCAGCAAGCTCATTTATGGCTACAAGAAGCAATGTATGTAGGGGACACATTTAGTTGGAGTGAACCTGGATGAGGGGGGTTCAACATGGAGTCAAGACACAAACGGTGTCCCATTTGGATTGAACCATTTCCTAGGTCCCCTGCCTGAGCTTTGGGAGTCCGGGCCTTCTGTAAGGCCTCCTGGCATTCCCTCTTTAAGACAGAGAACGAAGGGGACATGGTGGTGGAAGGAGCAGGCAGGGGAGCTCACCTCGTTCTCAATGTTAGGATTGGTGAGACCCTTGGAGGTCAAAGGTGAAGTCAGAGCCGAGATCTTCGTCCTCTTCCCTTCCGGATCGGCGGCCAGGGGTGTGAACATGCTCTTCCCCTGGAAACTAAAGGAGGGAGTGAACGAGCCAGAGATTTTCAACCAAGTCACCTGAGCAGACTCCTGCAGCACTACTGGTTTTACCTGGTCCGCCATATTTGTTTCTGTAAAACTTTCCCTTGACACTATTGACTCCTTCCTCTCTGAACACTATCTGGGGCATGCTGTCTGGACAGTGATGTTCTCTGGTTTAGGGATGTCTGGACTGGTCATCCGGACGGACGGACGGACGGACGGATGGAGAAAAATTGACTAGCCAGCCAACACTGGTCCTTTAATCAACATGTCAACATCCATGTGATGGAGGATGGATAAGACAGCCAGGACAGTATCCCACTGTGGTGCCTCACTAATGGATCAAGAGCATTCACCTGATGCTTGGTAGAGCACAGCAGAGCACAGCAGTAGTGGGAGTGTTGCCTCCCCTTCCACTCTAGTTAAAACAAGCCGTATTAGTACAGCTGACACAGAGAGCGTCTTGAGCAGGGCTCCCCAATAGGTGGCCCACAGGTCATTGTATTTGGCTTCCCAAGTTTTTTCGTTCTTGGAAATAAAAAAGACTGTAATAGTACCAGGAAATGAGCTCAAAGTAATTTTTATTTCGGAATACTGCTCAAGTATTCCCACGCATAAATAGATATGCACACTGTATGGGATCGTATCCCAATATTATCAAGGTTTGAAATTATGCTGTTTTTGTCAAATACTAAATCTGTTTGGGATTCTTTGCAGTGTAGAAATGATTTATTACTATGCTCCCGCCCACAGACCATCTGGTCAAGGGAAAATCTGCCCACTGCTGAATGTAATTGGGGACCCCTGGTGTAGAGTGAGCTCAATAGGGGAAGTGGCTTAGTCATGAGTCATCGTAGATCACCTCTTGGCAAACACATTTAATGATATAGCCGTGAACTACACTAAGGGAGACACAAAACGTGGCTATGGTTAGAGAACACAATATACAGGACATTTTAGTGTTTGTCAACATGAGGCCCCAATAAACTAGCCTTGTAAAACAGCCTGATTGATATGCTCACCATTCTGTTTTAATTGAAGTATGAGGCAACAGGTATGTTCAAACAACAAAGCCAACACCACGCCACTGTCTTGGTAAACAGCTGAGGGATAGGGCTTGAGAAATGGAACCACTACATTTTATAGACAGAGCTATGGATGCAAGGACTGACCATCAATGAGTTTAAAATTATAGTTTTAACCATGCTTCAAGGATATTTGATGGTTGTTTACAATTACAGTGTTTACAAACAATGGAGCAAAACAAGCTTATATTTTTGGTTCTGATGGGGTAGGACAGCAGAACTAAGATCATACTATTACTCAATGAGTATACCAATCATCAGAAACACCTTCCTAATATTGAGTTGGATTTAACAAGTGACATCAGTAAGGGATCATAGCTTTCACCTGGATTCACCTGGTCAGATGTAATGGAACAAACAGGTGTTCCTAATGTCTCGTATACTCAGTGTATATGATTAATTAAAAACACAAAAAATGGGTGTACCAATCCCAGATTGCCCCTTGAAGGACTGATTCAATCATAACAGGTAAATGCTTTGCTAGAATACGTCATAAAAACCATTACTTCCTGTAAAATAATCATGAAGTTCAGCTTAGTTTGTTTCTGTTTCACACTTCAAATCTTTGTTTTGCTGGGGAGATTAATCATATTGTGCATTCATGCAGCACAATCAGACATTGTGTTTGACTGATTTAATAATATCCTAAGCAATCACACTGCTTATTTACAGAAGGGGATAAAACAGAGAAAAACAAAGCTAATCCACTAAACGGTTTGTTTACAACTGCCTGAAAGAGACATTATACACCAGAATTTCAATTTCTCAGAAATGTTCAAATCTCCAAAGTAGTTTAATGTCAATATGAGTCTATGTCCCACCCCGTCAAGGGTTTAAAAAGTGCCCAATTGTCATCCTTGATTAAAAGATAACTTCATAGAAAATGACTCAAATAAAAGTGAGTCACCCAATAAAATACTACTTGAGTAAAAGTCTAAAAGTATTTATTTTAAATATACTTAAAGTATCAAAAGTAAATGTAATTGCAAAAATATACTTAAGTATCAAAAGAACAAATATAAATAATCAAAACATTCCTCATATGAAGCAAACCAGATGTCACAATTTTCTAGTTTTTTAAAATGTATTTGCGGATAGACAGGGGCACACTCCAACACTCATGTTTAATGAGTCCTCCAGATCAGAGGCAGTAGTGTTGACCAGGGATGTTCTCTATATAAGTGTGTGAATTGGACCATTTTCCTGTCTTACTAAGCACTTTTGGGTGTAATGGAACAAGTATGGAATAAGAAGTACATTCTTTTATTTAGGAATGTAGTGGAATAAAAGTAAAAGTAGTCAGAAATATAAATAGTAAAATACAGATACCCCCAACTTAAGTAGTACTTTAAAATATTTTTACTTAAGTATTTACAGGGCTCAATTTGGGCCGACTCTCTTCTCTGTATACATCAATGATGTCGCTCTTGCTGCTGGTGATTCTCTGATCCACCTCTACGCAGACGACACCATTCTGTATACTTCTGGCCCTTTGTTGGACACTGTGTTAACTAACCTCCAGACGAGCTTCAATGCCATACAACTCTCCTTCCGTGGCCTCCAACTGCTCTTAAATGCTAGTAAAACTAAATGCATGCTCTTCAACCGATCACTACCCGCACCTGGCCGCCCGTCCAGCATCACTACTCGGGACGGCTCTGACTTAGAATATGTGGATAACTACGAATACCTAGGTGTCTGGTTAGACTGTAAACTCTCCTTCCAGACTCACATTAAGCATCTCCAATCCAAAATGAAATCTAGAATCGGCCTCCTATTTCGCAAAGAAAGCATCCTTCACTCATTGCTCCCAAACATACCCTCGTAAAACTGACCATCCTACCGATCCTCGACTTCGGTGATGTCCTTTATAAAATAGCCTCCAACACTCTACTCAACAAATTGGATGCAGTCTATCACAGTGCCATCCGTTTTGTCACCAAAGCCCCATATACTACCCACCACTACGACCTGTACATTCTCGTTGGCTGGCCCTCGCTTCACTCTCGTCGCCAAACACACTGGCTCCAGGTCATCTACAAGTCTCTGCTAGGTAAAGCCTCGCCTTATCTCAACTCACTGGTCACCATAGAAGCACCCACTCGTAGCACGCGCCCAAGCAGGTATATCTCACTGGTCACCCCCAAAGCCAATTCATACTTTGGCCACCTTTCCTTCCAGTTCTCTGCTGCCAATGACTGGAACGAACTGCAATAATCACTGAAGCTGGAGACTCATATCTCCCTCACTAGCTTTAAGCACCAGCTGTCAGAGCAGCTCACAGATCACTGCACCTGTACATAGCCAATCTGTAAACAGCCCATCTATCTACCTACCTCATCCCCATACTGTATTTATTTATTTATTTATCTTGCTCCTTTACACCCCAGTATCTCTACTTGCACATTCATCTTCTGCACATCTACCATTCCAGTGTTTAATTTCTATATTGTAATTACTTCGCCACCATGGCCTATTTATTGCCTTAACTCCCTTATTTTCTTATTTTCTACTGTATTATTGACTGTATGTTTTGTTTATTCCATGTGTAACTCTGTGTTGTTGTATGTGTCGAACTGCTATGCTTTATCTTGGCCAAGTCGCAGTTGCAAATGAGAACTTGTTCTCAACTAGCCTACCTGGGTAAAAGGTGAAATATATATATTTTTTAATTACACCACTGCACTCAATTGGTCTAATGTCAATATGAGTCCATATCCCACTCCAGTAGTCTAGTGTCAATATGAGTCCATATCCCACTCCAGTAGTCTAGTGTCAATATGAGTCCATATTCCACCCCAGCAGTCTAGTGTCAATATGAGTCCATATCCCACTCCAGTAGTCTAGTGTCAATATGAGTCCATATCCCACCCCAGCAGTCTAGTGTCAATATGAGTCCATATTCCACCCCAGCAGTCTAGTGTCAATATGAGTCCATATCCCACTCCAGTAGTCTAGTGTCAATATGAGTCCATATCCCACTCCAGTAGTCTAGTGTCAATATGAGTCCATATCCCACTCCAGTAGTCTAGTGTCAATATGAGTCCATATCCCACTCCAGTAGTCTAGTGTCAATATGAGTCCATATCCCACTCCAGTAGTCTAGTGTCAATATGAGTCCATATTCCACCCCAGCAGTCTAAGGCCAATATGAGTCCATATCCCACCCCAGCAATCTAGTGTCAATATGAGTCCATATTCCACCCCAGCAGTCTAAGGTCAATATGAGTCCATATCCCACCCCAGCAGTCTAAGGTCAATATGAGTCCATATCCCACCCCAGCAGTCTAAGGTCAATATGAGTCCATATCCCACTCCAGTAGTCTAGTGTCAATATGAGTCCATATCCCACCCCAGCAGTCTAGTGTCAATATGAGTCCATATCCCACTCCAGTAGTCTAGTGTCAATATGAGTCCATATTCCACCCCAGCAGTCTAGTGTCAATATGAGTCCATATCCCACTCCAGTAGTCTAGTGTCAATATGAGTCCATATTCCACCCCAGCAGTCTAAGGCCAATATGAGTCCATATCCCACCCCAGCAATCTAGTGTCAATATGAGTCCATATTCCACCCCAGCAGTCTAAGGTCAATATGAGTCCATATCCCACCCCAGCAGTCTAAGGTCAATATGAGTCCATATCCCACCCCAGCAGTCTAAGGTCAATATGAGTCCATATCCCACTCCAGTAGTCTAGTGTCAATATGAGTCCATATCCCACCCCAGCAGTCTAGTGTCAATATGAGTCCATATCCCACTCCAGTAGTCTAGTGTCAATATGAGTCCATATTCCACCCCAGCAGTCTAGTGTCAATATGAGTCCATATCCCACTCCCGTAGTCTAGTGTCAATATGAGTCCATATCCCACTCCAGCAGTCTAAGGTCAATATGAGTCCATATCCCACTCTTTATGCCTTCACCCCAAATTAATGGAAAATAATAGCACCACAAATCTGGAAATGTTATAGTGCCAATCTTCTCCATTGTTGATTTAGCTGGATCTGAGACGTGGATTCACCTTGACATGTAAATACTTTGAGGTCTGAAAACATCTGACAAAATTATATTTGGGAATTTAATGTCTCTTCAATGTCTTATTCCTATTTGCCCCATATTTACTTGCGCAAAGGCTTAGTCAATTGGATTCTTAATTTCCCTTTAAATTCAAGTCCTACCTTGGATCTGCCTAACCTACTCAAATCTATAGGCCAATTAAAATGACAGATGCAGATGATGTGATAAAACACGTAAGGGGAAACAAAAGTCTCCGGTGTTCATTGGTAGGAGGAAACAAACGTCTCTGGTGTTCATCGGATGGGGCCACAGTGTCTCCTGACCCCTCCTGTCTCAGCCTCCAGTATTTATGCTGCAGTAGTTTATATGTCGGGGGCTAGGGTCAGTCTGTTATATCTGGAGTATTTCTCCTGTCTTATCCGGTGTCCTGTGTGAATTTAAGTATGCTCTTTCTAATTCTCTCTCGGAGGACCTGAGCCCTAGCACCATGCCTCAAGACTACCTGGCATGATGCCTCCTTGCTGTTCCCAGTCCACCTGGCCGTGCTGCTGCTCCAGTTTCAACTGTTCTGCCTGCGGCTATGGAACCCTGACCTGTTCACCGGACGTGCTACCTGTCCAAGACCTGCTGTTTTCAACTGTCTAGAGACAGCAGGAGCGGTAGAGATACTCTAAATGATCGGCTATGAAAAGCCAACTGACATTTACTCCTGAGGTGCTGACTTGTTGCACCCTTGACAACTACTGTGATTATTATTATTTGACCATGCCGGTCATTTATGAACATTTGAACATCTTGGCCATGTTCTGTTATAATCTCCACCCGGCACAGCCAGAAGAGGACTGGCCACCCCTCATAGCCTGGTTCCTCTCTAGGTTTCTTCCAAGGTTGTGGCCTTACTAGGGAGTTTTTCCTAGCCACCGTACTTCTACACCTGCATTGCTTGCTTTATGGGGTTTTAGGCTGGGTTTCTGTACAGCACTTTGATATATCAGCTGATGTAAGAAGGGCTATATAAATACATTTGATTTGATTCATTGGTAAGAGGAAACAAAGATTTCTGGTGTTCATTGGTAAGAGGAAACAAAGATCTCTGGTGTTCATTGGTAAGAGAAAACAAAGATCTCTGGTGTTCATTGGTAAGAGGAAACAAAGATCTCTGGTGTTCATTGGTAAGAGGAAACAAAGATCTCTGGTGTTCATTGGTAAGAGGAAACAAAGATTTCTGGTGTTCATTGGTAAGAGGAAACAAAGATTTCTGGTGTTCATTGGTAAGAGGAAACAAAGATCTCTGGTGTTCATTGGTAAGAGGAAACAAAGATCTCTGGTGTTCATTGGTAAGATGAAACAAAGGTCTCTGGTGTTCATTGGTAAGAGGAAACAAAGATCTCTGGTGTTCATTGGTAAGAGAAAACAAAGATCTCTGGTGTTCATTGGTAAGAGGAAACAAAGATCTCTGGTGTTCATTGGTAAGAGGAAACAAAGATCTCTGGTGTTCATTGGTAAGAGAAAACAAAGATCTCTGGTGTTCATTGGTAAGAGGAAACAAAGATCTCTGGTGTTCATTGGTAAGAGGAAACAAAGATCTCTGGTGTTCATTGGTAAGAGGAAACAAAGATCTCTGGTGTTGTTACGGATTCCCGCGGTGCTGCTGCCCTTCTGTGCACCAGTTCCAGAGGTCTACGTCACCGGCCTCTAGGAGTCACTGAACTGTCTCATTACACACACCTGATTCCAATTCCCTGATTAGTAATTGTATTACGTGCCATCTGTTCACCATTGTCTTATCGGTTATTGTTCCCATGTCCATTGGTCTTGTGAGTACCTGTGCTTTGTTGATTTGGCTTTCTTGCTGTGTGTATTGTGTACTCGCTATTACGGGTCTCGTCCTGTGTATTATTGTGCAATTGTTACTACGGGTCTCATCCTGTGCATTAATAAATAGACTGGATGAGAGACGTAATAACAATGCACAGGACGAGACCCGTCAACAATGCACCGGACGAGACCCGTAAACAATGCACAGGACGAGACCCGTAAACAATGCACCGGACAAGACCCGGTGCACCGGACGAGACCCGTAAACAATGCACAGGACGAGACCCAGTAAACAATGCACCGGACGAGACCCGTAAACAATGCACCGGACGAGACCCGTAAACAATGCACCGGACGAGACCCGTAAACAATGCACCGGACGAGACCCGGTGCACCGGACGAGACCCGTAAACAATGCACAGGACGAGACCCGTAAACAATGCACCGGACGAGACCCGTAAACAATGCACCGGACGAGACCCGTAAACAATGCACCGGACGAGACCCGTAAACAATGCACCGGACGAGACCCGTAAACAATGCACCGGACGAGACCTGTAAACAATGCACCGGATGAGACCTGTAAACAATGCACCGGATGAGACCCGTAAACAATGTACCGGACGAGACCCGTAAACAATGCACCGGACGAGACCCATAGTAACAATTGCACAATACTACACGGGACGAGACCTGTAATAAGAGGTTTCTCCTCGCTCTTTTGTTTGGGTTACATCCCTGTATTATTTTTGTATACGTGTTTGTTTTGGGTTTCGTCCCTGTACCTTTTCATGGCATGTTGTATTTTTGGGTAGAGTATTAAAAACCTCTTACTACGTATTCCTGCGCCTGTCTCCAATCATTTATACAACGTGACAGGTGTTCATTGGTAAGGGGAAACAACGATCTCTGGCGTTCATTGGTAAGGGGGAAACAAAGCAAAAAGATCATGTTAGGAGAAGAGAGGCCCCTCTATGCTCATCACAGATGCAACAAGGTGTCAGGCTCCCATCTCTTCCATTCTACTCTTCTCCTCTCCTCTCTCTAGCTCAGCCTGTTCGTGCATATCTAGGTCACCCAGGCCTAGCCTACTTAGAGCTTCCTAGACTTATGTAATAATTCAGAGAAACGTTACATAAGCGGGGGAGAGAAAGCCTGCCTGCCTGCCCTGTGTGTGTCTCTCTCTTTCTCCATCATAAAAGAAAAGGGGGGGGATGAAAAATGTAGCGTGTTGGTGCACCGAGCCACAGAGAGAGAGAGAGGGCTTCAAATGAAAAGGGTTACTTTGCCTTTGACATGTTTTTTTTTTTCTCCTGCCCTCTTCATTGGTTTTAAAGGAGAGGTTCACCCTGCCCTCGTCATTGGTTTTAAAGGAGAGGTTCACCATGCCCTCGTCATTGGTTTAAAAGGAGAGGTTCACCCTGCCCTCGTCATTGGTTTTAAAGGAGAGGTTCACCCTGCCCTCGTCATTGGTTTTAAAGGAGAGGTTCACCCTGCCCTCATCATTGGTTTTAAAGGAGAGGTTCACCTTGCCCTCATCATTGGTTTATAAGGAGACGTTTGCCTGCCCTCTTCATTGGTTTTAAAGGAGAGGTTCACCTGCCCTCGTCATTGGTTTTAATGGGGAGTTGTGCCTTGCCCTCGTCTATGGTTTTAATGGAGAGGTTCGCCCTGCCTTCGTCATAGTAAAAATTTTTAAAAAAAAAGTATTTCTATAATTGTAAAAAAAAAATGTTTTTACCCCTTTTTCTCCCCAATTTTGTGGCATCCAATTGGTAGTTACAGTCTTGTCTCATCGCTGCAACTCCCGGCTCCCTTCGAGAGCCAACCAAGCCGTACTACTTCTTGGCACAATATCCACTTAACCCAGAAGCCAGCCGCACTAATGTGTCGGAGGAAACACCGTATACCTGGCGACCGTGTCAGCGTGCAATGTGCCCGGCCCGCCGTAGTAGTCGCTTGTGAGCGATGGGACAAAGACATCCATGCCGGCCAAACCCTCCCCTAACCCGGACAATGCTAGGCCAATTGTGCGCCGCTTCATGGGTCTCCCAGGCTCGGCCAGCTGCGACAGAGCCCGGACTTGTACCCAGAATCTAGTGGCACAGCTAGCACTGCGATGCAGTGCCTTAGACCACTGCACCTCGTCATTGGTTTTAAAGGTGAGGTTCATCCTGCCCTCGTCATTATTTTTAAAGGTGAGGTTCACCTTGCCATCGTCATTGGTTTCAAAGGTGGCGGCAGGAGGGGAGAGAAGAGCAGGGCAGGCGAACGAACGAACGCAAAGGCCTTTACGATTTAGGCCATGTAACTAAGCCCTGGATAATGTCATCGGACCTCTGAATGTGCTGAGAGTCAATCGGCCGAGAGAGAGAGAGAGAGAGAGAGAATAGGGCAGTCAAGCTCCTCTTATGAAAGCCCCCCGTTGGAAAATTGATTATAAGGATAGCGGATTGGTCTGAGGGAAATATAAACGGTGGTGAAATCAAGGTACCCCCCATTCAGATCATTTCCATTTCAAACAGTTGAAACAGCAGTTCATTGTGAGCTATAAACGCAAGGCCTATTGTGAAGTTGTTTGTGAATAACACTTTGGTGAGATGGATGACCACAAATACGTCTAAATGTACCTGTTTGTGATGTTGACAATGTGACAGGGAACAAGCCCACAGAACATGGGGGCTTATTTGTTGGCCCAAATCTCCATGGTGATTCAGTATCAAACAAGAGAACCGGCTGGCACGTCGTCTTGTTAACCTGTGGAGGAAACGCTCTGAAATAGCTGTGATGTTTCGCATGAAATAGATCCTTAGCAACAACGGAAAACAACGTTTCCTACAACAATGTACCAACGTCTATTTCCCCACCATGCTAAGGATAATTTGTATCATTAGTAAAATATGATAATCAGAGAGATAAGCACATGCTGACATTTACCTTTCATTCAAAGACAATAGCTGATATTCAGCCCTTAAGAGCGCTAGGTTTGTTTCAGCAGGTGGTCTAGTTCTTTCTTTATACAAGTACAGTCATCCGATCATGGCACTGTAGCCTAAATTCTCCCTTATGTGTCGAAAACTGACCCAGTAGCCTAAGCACAGGACTTTCCGTCTTTCCACACTAATCTTCGACCCAATTCCCGGGATTTGGACAGCGTCAGAGGTGTTGAGCAAGTGGTAGCAAATGGTACAAATATTTTCCAGTTACCTTTTACTGAAATTAGTATTATAACATACTGCTGTACGGAATCAGATGTTTTGTGCTCTGTGTGAATTGGATCTTGTACTGGTAAAACAAACTAGGCATCTCATGGGGACCTTAGTTGCCTCAAAGCGACATGACAAATCAAAACATGCTGGTGCCATTGAGCGTTTAGCCCTTGATAATAGAGGAAGCAAGTATACTAGTACACCAACCATCGCTACAGCGCTTTGTTCCTGCTCCATTCACAGTCTTATTCAATAGGGCACAGCGTAGCACAACATTTTGCAATGGAAAACGAAATGAGTGTTTCCTACTGAACAAGTTCAAGTAGTCCCGCCCCGTGGCTCAAGTCAGTTTTGCTCCATTTTGCTCCTAATGACTAGGCTACGACCCAGGTGTGTGACACACAAGGCTGACCCTCTGTGTACCTTTTCTACCTTCTGTCAATGAGGATCAGATCCCGTGGAAGAAGAGATACCCAAATCCTTTTGAGCTGACAGAAAACACATTTCTTTATTACTGCACTGTCGACTAAGCCCACAAAAGCCATTTCTACTAGGTCAGCAGAAAGATATAGTGTATCTCCAGCAGTATGTGGATACGCCTTCAAATTGGTGGATTCAGCTATTTCAGCCACACCGGTTGCTGAAAAGTGAATAAAATCGAGCACACAGCCATGCAATCTCCATAGACAGACATTGGCAGTATGAATGGTATGTGGACACGCCTTCAAATGAGTGCATTCAGCAATTTCAGCCAGACCCATTGCTGACAGGTGAATAAAATTGAGCACATCTCCATAGACAGACATTGGCAGTAGAATGGCCTTACTGAAGAGCTCAGTGACCTTCAGCGTGGCACCCTCATAGGATGCCACCTTACCAACAAGTCAGTTCGTCAAATTTTTGCCCTGCTAGACCTGTAAGTTCTGTTTTTGTGAAGTGGAAACGTCTAGGAGCAACAATGGCTCAACCGCAAAGTGGTAGGCTACACAAGCTCACAGAACGAGACCGCCGAGTGCAGAAGCGCGTAGCATGTAAAAAGGATTCACCATCTGGCATTCCGAATCTGGGTTTGGCGGATCCCAGGAGAACGCTACCTGCCTGAATGCATAGTGCCAAGTTTAGTAGAGGAGGAATAATGATCTGGAGATCACCGAAGGCAGCGTTTTACGTGTTCCTAACCGATTGTGTTTTTCTTGTTCGTTTCTTTGCGTTATTTGTAACTTGTTTTTTTTTACTTATTTTGTACATAATGTTGCTGCTACCGTCTCTTATGACCGAAAATAACTTCTGGACATCAGAACTGCGATTACTCACCACCAACTGGCAGAATACATTTTTTTTCCTTTAACGAGTCCAACGCGAATGATATACTGCTTTCCCGGGAACAGGCCCAGATCCCGGTCATTTGCGTGAAGAGAAGGCGGAGAAAACGGGGCCAGAGGGCGGGGCTGCCTTCTGAGAAATCATAGGCGATCTAATAAACCCCAACTTCCTTCCATTCTGCCAGAAAACAAGCAATCTTTGGACAATAAAATCAATGACATATGTGGAAAATGAATCTACCAACAAGACATTCAAAACTGTAATATCTTATGCTTCATGGAGTCGTGGCTGAACGACAACATTATCAACATTCAGCTGGCTGGTTAAACGCCGTATCAGCAGGATAGAACAGCAGCCTCTGGTAAGACAAGGGGCAGCGGACTATGTATTTTTGTAAATAACAGCTGGTGCACGATATCTAAAGAAATCTCAAGGTTTTGCTCGTCTGAGGTAGAGTATATCATGATAAGCTGTAGACCACACTATCTACCTAGAGAGTTTTTATCTCTATTTTTCATAGCTGTCTACATACCACCACAGACTGATGCTGGCACTAAGAACGCACTCAATTCCACCATAAGCAAACAGGAAAATGCTCACCCAGAGGCAGCGCTCCTAGTGGCCGGGGACTATAATGCAGGGAACCTTACCAAAATTCTATCAGCATGTTAAATGTGCAACCAGAGGGGGAAAAAACTGGACCACTTTCAGTCCACACACAGAGATGCATACAAAGCTCTCCCTCGCCCTCCATTTGACAAATCTGACCATAATTATTAGGGATATATGATATATCTGATGAACATATCGGAATTGTCCGATATTAGCAAAAAATGCCATTATCGGTATCAGCTGATGTCTAGTTTAAAGCCGATGTGCAAAACTGATGTCAAAGCTGACGTGCATACCTATATAACATAAGTACATGACGTAATGACACCATGTAAAATGTTGCGCTGTACGTGCAACACAGCATTCCTAAACTAGTGTGTGTGGATCGAGCAGTCAATAAGACGAGCAGTCATTTGAAAAAATAACAACATTTCAACAAGACAACTCAAAGGCGAAACCCATTAAAGCCAAGATAATGGAATTCATTGCTCTTGACAATCAACCGTTCTCTGTCGTGGGTGATGTTGGCTTTCGCCGACTGGTTGAGCACCGGTACACACTATCAAGTGCGCTATTTTTCAGATGTTGCCCTACTGGAGTTACACAGTAATAGCGTCACTGCTATTAGCTTCACGACATACATACTATGGAATGCCGTTTGGGTCTTTGCGTGTCAAAGAAAATATAGTAGCACTGTCAAAGCTGTACAAAAAAAGTATGCAAACAAGCAAACACCGGCCACGAACGATGTGTTTACAATACTGCGTTGGTAATAAAGCATAATTTGTTTGACCGCAACTTCTGGGGTAGTGAGCTTTAGCTTGGTACCTAGCTAGCACCAATACAACCAGCCTGAAAATAATGACCAGTGGAAACTGCAGTCATTTTCATTATTCTTAGCAATGATTTAGGAATCCTTGTGAGTAAGTATTAGCTAGGTTGCCACTTGTTGTTCACCTATTGAAATTGAACTTCAGTTCATGAAAATAAATAGCTAGCCAGCTACTTAACCCTGTTGCCCAAAGCTAATGTTATAAGCAGCCAGATGAAACTATCTGGCTAGTGAGGCTAGTGATGCTCGACCGGACTGGGTTATGTGTTGTGAAACTAGCCACAATAAGGATTAGGCACAATTGGGGAATTTGCGGTTTGCCTTCAAAATAAAAGTATTTCATTGACAGTGATGCAAATGAATACAAATAGTAGAATTATGCCATACTTGTATTTTGAAGGCTAACTGCAAAGTCCACTATTGTGGCTAATCCTTATTGTGGCTAACTTCACATAAATGGGTCCGACCATTAATCAAATAAAAACTGTCTTATAAATGAAGGTTATTTTAGATGATGACACCTAGCTATATAGCTAACTATAGCAACTGAAACAGATCGTGTAGCTATGTTTTTGGGGAAGACCATTGTTTGCGTCCATGAGCTAGCTAGCTTTTTTTTTAATGACCAGCACTGTAGGTACGCGAGACAACTTTACCAGCATCATAGCATGCACATTGATGAATCGTTGTGACATATGAAATACGAGTGATAGTGTAATCAATGTGTAATAACTACGCAAAAAAATGTATGAACGTGTTCAATTGTTATGTGACGTGCAGTCATATTCATGTCCTGATTGGTCAACAAGCTTATTTGACACATCAAATAGTGTTATTTCAAACAGCGTTCCATAGAAATCCTGGTTGAGAATGAAACGACTGAACAAAGGAACAACGAAACAGCACAGCAAGTAAGTGAAAGAAATAGGTTTTGAATATGTTTTACTGGTAATGGGGACACACGTAAATGCCAGCAAAATAACTTTTTGGTCCGTGTGGTGTGGTGTGGTGTGTGTGTGTGTAACCTTTATTTAACTTGGCAAGTCAGTTAAGAACATATTCTTATTTACGGCCTACCCTGGCCAAACCCGGACGATGCTGGGCCAATTGTGCGCTGCCCTATGGGACTCCCAATCACGACCGGATGTGATACAGCCTGGATTCGAACCAGGGACTGTAGTGACACCTCTTGCACTGAGATGTAGTCCCTTAGACCGCTGTGTTTACTAGAATGCTTAAAAGGCCGCTAAAATGTTAAATATTGGTTATCTGTATCGTTTTTTGGGGAAAAGAAAATATTGGATATCAGTATCAGCCAAAGATGTAATATCGGTGCATCACTAATGAGTATATCCTCCTAATTCCTGCTTACAAGCAAAAATTAAAGTAGGAAGCACCAGTGACTCGATCAATAAAAAGTGGTCAGATGAAGCAGATGCGAAACAGGACTGTTTTGGTAGCACAGACTGGAATATGTTTCGGGATTCCTCATAAAGCATTGAGGAATACGCCACATCGGTCATTGGCTTCATCAATATGTGCATCAATGACATCGTCCCAACAGTGACCATACGTACATACCCCAACCAGAAGCCATGGATTACCAGCAACACTAAGCTAAAGGCTAGAGCTGCCACTTTCAAGGAGAGGGACTCTAACCCGGAAGCTTATAAGAAATCCCACTATGCCCTCCGATGAACCATCAAACAGGCAAAGAGTCGATACAGGACTAAGATCGAATCGCACTACGGCTCTGACGCTCGTCGGATGTGGCAGGGCTTGCAAACCATTACAGACTACAAAGGGAAGCCCAGCCGAGAGCTGCCCAGTGACACAACCCTACCAGACGAGCTAAACTACTTCTATGCTCGCTTCGAGGCAAATAACACTGAAACATGCACGAGAGCACCAGCTGCTCCAGCTGGTGTGATCACGCTCTCTGCAGCTGATGTGAGTAAGACCTTTAAACAGGTCAACATGCAAAAGGCCGCAGGGCCAGACGGATTACAAGAACGTGTACTACGAGCATGTGCTGACCAACTGGCAAGTGTCTTCACTGACATTTTCAACCTCTCCCTGTCCGAGTCAGTAATACCAACATGTTTTAAGCAGACCACCATAGTGTTCTTGGGCACAGGGACTAAGGTAACATGCCTAAATGACTACCGACCCGTAGCACGTCTGTAGCCATGAATTGCATTGAAAGGCTGGTCATGGCTCACATCAACACCATTATCCCAGGAACCCTAGACCCAGATCCACAGATGATGCAATCTCTATTGCACTCCACACTCACCTTTCCCACCTGGATAAAAGGAACATCTTTTTCTATTTTGCTATTCTCAAAAAAAAAGCCTATAGGGAGGTCAGAGACCTGGCCATGTGGTGCCAGGACAACAACCTCTCCCTCAACGTGACCAAGACAAAGGAGATGTTTGTGTACTACAGGAAAAAGAGGAACGAGCATGCCCCCGTTCTCATCGACGGGGCTGTAGTGGAGCAGGTTGAGAGCTTCAAGTTCCTTGGTGTCCACATCATTGGGGCGGCAGGGTAGCCTACTGGTTAGAGCGTTGGACTAGTAACCGGAAGGTTGCAAGTTCAAACCCCCGAGCTGACAAGGTACAAATCTGTCGTTCTGCCCCTGAACAGGCAGTTAACCCACTGTTCCTAGGCCGTCATTGAAAATAAGAATTTGTTCTTAACTGACTTGCCTGGTTAAAAAAAATAAAAATAATGAACAAACTAACATGGCCCAAGCAAACCAAGACAGCAGTGAAAGGAGCACAACAAAACCTATTCCCCCTCAGGAGACTGAAAATATTTGGCATGGGTTCTCAGATCCTCAAAAGGTTTTACAGCTGCACCATCGAGAGCATCCTGGTTGCATCACTGCCTGGATGCATCACTGCTCCGACCACAAGGCACTACAGGGGGTGGTGCGTGCGGCCCAGTACATCACTGGGGCCAAGCTTCCTGTCATCCAAGACCTCTATACCAGGCGGTGTCAGAGGAAGGCCCTAAAAATTGTCAAAGACTTCAGCCACCCTATTCATAGACTGTTCTCTCTGCTCCCACACGGCAAGCGGTACCGGAGTGCCAAGTCTAGGTCCAAGAGGCTTCTAAACAGCTTCTACCCCCAAGCCATAAGACTCCTAAACTTCTAATCAAATGACTACCCAGACTATTTGAATTGCCCCCCCCCCCCCCCCCCACCTCACCTTTACACCGCTGCTACTCTCTGTTGTTATCATCTATGCATAGTCACTTTAATAACTCCACCGACATGTACATACTACCTCAAATACCTAGACTAACCGGAGCCCCTGCACATTGACTCTGTACTGTACCCCTGTATATCGTCTCGCTATTTTTAATTTACTGCTGCACTTCTTTTTTTTTTTTTACTGCATTGTTGGTTTGGGGCTCATAAGTAAGCATTTCACTGTAAGGTGAACCTGTAACCTACACCTGTTGTATTCGGCGCATGTGACTAATAAAATTTGATTTGGCCCCTTAGTTTCAGTGAAGGGAAATCTTAATACTACATCATACAATGACATTCCAGACGACTCTGTGCTTCCAAGTTTGTTGCAACAGTTTGGAGAATACCCTTTTCTGTGTCTGCATGACAATGCCCTGTGCACCAAGCGAGGTCCATACAGAAATTATTTGTCAAAATCGGTTCGGAAGAACTTGACTGGACTGCACAGAGCCCTGACCTCAACACCATCGAACACCTTTGGGATGAATTGGAACGCTGACTGCAAGCCAGGTCTAATTGCCCAACATCAGTGCCCGACCTCACTAATGCTCTTGTGGCTGAATGGAAGCAAGTCCCGCAGCAATGTTCCATCATCTAGTGGAAAGCCTTCCAGAGGAGCGGAGGCTATTATAGCAGCAAAGGGGGGGGCAACTCCATATTAATGCCCAAGATTTTGGAATGAGATACTCGACGAGCAGGTGTCCACATACTTTTGGTCATGTGATGTATAAAGAGCCTTCAGAAAGTATTCAGACCCATTAACTTTTTCCACATTTTGTTACAGACCTATTCTAAAATGGATAAAAACAAAAAAATCCTCAGTAATCTACACACAATAACCAATAATGTGAAAGCGAATACATGTAAAGAAATGTTTGATAATTAATAAAACATTTAAAACAGAATTACCTTATTTAAATAAATATTCAGACCCTTTACTATGAGACTCGAAATTGAGCTCAG
Organism: Oncorhynchus mykiss; assembly: GCF_013265735.2. Classification (NCBI taxonomy): domain Eukaryota; kingdom Metazoa; phylum Chordata; class Actinopteri; order Salmoniformes; family Salmonidae; genus Oncorhynchus; species Oncorhynchus mykiss. Next base: position 57,765,745 of record NC_048583.1, on the reverse strand, counting down.
ATGCATCCTGTTTCCATTGATCATCATTGAGATGTTTCTACAACTTGATTGGAGTCCACCTGTGGTAAATGCAATTGATTGGACATGATTTGGAAAGGCACACACCTGTCTATATAAGGTCCCACAGTTGACAGTGCATGTCAGACCAAAAACAAAGCCATAAGGTTGAAGGAATTGTCCATTAAACTCTAAGACAGGATTGTGTCGAGGCACCGATCTCGGTGAAGGGTAACAAAACATTTCTGCAGTATTGAAGGTCCCCAAGAACACAGTGGCCTCCATCATTCTTAAATGGAAAAAGTTTAGAAACATCAAGATTCTTCCTAGAGCTGGCCGCCCAGCCAAATTGAGAAATCGGGGAGAAAGGCCTTGGTCAGGGAGGTGACCAAGAACCCGATGGTCACTCTGACAGAGCTCCAGAGCTCCTCTGTAGAGATGGGAGAACCTTCCAGATGGACAACAATCTCTGCAGCACTCCACCAATCAGGCCTTTATGGTAGAGCCAGACAGAAGCCGCTCCTCAGTAAAAGGCACATGACAGTCTGCTTGGAGTTTGCCGAAAGGCACCTAAAAACTCTCAGACCATGAGAAACAAGTTTCTCTGGTCTGATGAAACAAAGATTGAACTCTTTGGCCTGAATGCCAAGCGTCACGTCTAGAAGAAACCTGGCACCATCCCTACGGTGTATCATGGTGGTGGCAGTATCATGCTGTGGGGATGTTTTTCAGCGACAGGGACTGGGAGACTAGTCAGGATCGAGGGAGAGATGAATGGAGCAAAGTTCAGAGAGATCCTTGATGAAAACTTACTCCAGAGCACTCAGGACCTCAGACTGGGGTGAAGGTTCACATATATAGGTTTAAATATTAAAATGTTGTTAATTATCTTTTAAACTTCCACTGGTTGAAAGCTCATTGCTCAGTCATCACTTATCACTTGGTTCATGTAAATTCTGTAGTTGCCCCTTTAAAACATCCTACGGTCAACATCTCCATAGTGTTCACATTTCTCTCATGTAAATGTTGTAGGAAGATAAAAAATATATAATAAACTATTTATTTGGGAAAAATGTGGGTCTTTGCTCTTTTCTTCATTAGCATGCTGATGATTTTAAGGTTAATATTGTGGGACTCTGCATAATGTTTTCATTGTGAGATGGATCAGAACATTGTATTGGATTTATTTTGATCTGTTAAGACACTGAATACGTTGTTTAGTAAATGTAATACATTTAGTATGATTAGTTCTCTGTGAGAAGCAAGTTATTTAAAGTTATATGTGATTTGATTTATGTATATACAACATTTCAATTTTAACACAGTATCCAAAAACCGGATCTAATTTGCATATTCATATTGAGTTTGCAGCAAACAGTAGAATGTTTGCCACAAGTTTGTTTGCCAAAGGAGACCACCCCAGGACCATAGACCTACATGTGCTGCTGGCAGTGGTGTTAACCAGTAGACCACCCCAGGACCATAGACCTACATGTGCTGCTGGCGGTGGTGTTAACCAGTAGACCACCCCAGGACCATAGACCTACATGTGCTGCTGGCGGTGGTGTTAACCAGTAGACCACCCCAGGACTATAGATGTTGTATTTTTACCTCCAGCTGCTCCTTCTGGGTGTATCCTGCCGAGGCCCATAAAGGTCATGAGCTTGACCAGGGCAGATGGTGGTTCAACATGGCGGCGATCTCCTGCATGCCCTCGTGGAATGATGAAAATATCATCACATGCATTCTCACTTTTAGGGACCCAGAACCTGGACCATTCAAAGAAGAGCGAGAGAGAGAAGGTACTTCTAACTAATGAAAAAAGGCGACAAGCAGCACTCACTTCATATAGTTGCAAATTAAGTCAGTTTTCACTTTTGGTAACATGGTTTGCACCTTCCTTGGTACATGTGTGTACTTACAACCAATCAACTGCTTATTTAATGCATACACCCCTACTCAAACAAATATGGAAAAACAAGATCTGGAGCAAGCTGTGGCTTCAACTGTGCCATTCGCTGTTGCTGTTGTCCTCGGCTTTAGTTAAATATCTTAAAAGGATGATTCATGGCTAAAGGACCGAGTGCAGTTAGCTGCTACTAATAAGAGAGAGTGAAATACTGGTGCCAGAGCTCTCAGCCCACATTTTAAAATGTCCTAGCACCTCCTCCTCCAGCTTCTGTAGTTTGGAGTGGCTGTAGATGAAGGGCTCCCCTCGGCCTGGAAGCAAAGGGCAATCAGGTTAATACAGGCCAATCCAGCCAATCAGGGCCCAAGACACCCTTCATAATAAGCAGCATTCACAATTAGGAGAAGAGTCTAAAAGGTTAATTTTACAGCCCACAGTTGAACAGGTAATTTGAAAATGACTTGTTACAACTGTAATTACCGTCAGTATCTTTGAGATTCATTGACACAAGCATCACTATGCACTATTTGGTACGAGGTAGTTACCAATGGTGGGAGAATCTTTGAGGTACCCTCTTCGGTTTCCTGGAGCTTTTGTGAGAATCCTACAGAATACGCTTTGCTTTCTCAAGACCTGAAAATAACCGTTTAAGGGTGCGATTAGCAAGACACACATTCTACATTACGTTAGAGTAATGGGGGGGGGGGGGTGCCTCGTGCCTCCTGCCTTTGGTTCCCTGGAGGAAGAGGAAGTGAAGGCCCAGCTGAAGCAGCAGCTTGTAGTCATGGTACTGGGAAACAACCTGTGCTGAGACCCCTGTCAACACCAAGGATCACCAAGACGTGCTCCTTGACATAATTTGACATTTGACATTATATTTCCATGCAACGTGGTAATGTGTTGATTGATCACAGAAAATGAATAGGGGTTATCCTGAGGACATTTCTGCTCCGAAAAAGAGCATTAATTGACTAAAGTACAAAATGATCACATAGGTTCGAAATATATAGTGTAACAAGGCATACCTTTCGATCTGAGTGTGGTGGCAGTGTGTGTGTGTGTGTGTGTGTACATGAATGCGTGGTGGCAGTGTGTGTGTTTGTGTGTATGTGTGTGTGTACGTGCATGCAAATGCTTGGTGGCAGTGTGTGTGTGTGTGTGTGTATATGTGCATGCGTGATGTCAGTGTGTGTCTGTACGTGCGTGTGTGTGTGTATGTGCATGTGTGGTGCCAGTGCGTGTGCGTGTGTGCATGCGTGGTGGCAGTGTGTGTCTGTGTATGTTGTGGTAGCGGAATCAGAATTAGTTAGGTAACAGATAAAGAAGATGTTTTATCTTATTTATTGTCATTAGAATGTCTTCTTTTTGAATAATACTGTTGGCAGTTTGCAGTTTGCAGTTATCCCTTCTCTGCTAGGGCTCAGTTACTTGGGGCCCAGAGAGGGGAGAGGTCAGGTTAGTCTTATCTGTGAATGTGTCTGTAACTATTCCTAAACCATGTGAAGGGATGACGTGATTAATGTGGAATCAGTAAGTTGGCTACACAATGTCTGTGTGCCAGTCACTCCTCTCCGTGATCTTGTCCAGGAGGGGTTATATTTGAGATGGGAGTATCTATAATTGACAATTGATATATGCCATTGGATGAGGTAATGTTTTGGTCCTAAGTGGTACCAAGAACTAGATAGGAACTTCGTTTAGGAAACCAAACTGAACGATAATGTATAGCCAATGCTGTCTGGCTATGGAATACTCCTCTCTCAAGTAAAATCTTTCTTTGTGTAATGTTCCTAAGATCTGTTATTCGTCATGTGAGTTGAGATGGGTGTGTCTTGGCTATAAATGATACTAAGAACTGTTTTGTAAGCACTCTCAGAGAACTCATTTATAGACACTGAATTGATCTGAGAGTCACAGGGCTATCGTGAAGCTCATATATAATTAAAGATGGGACTTTATAATATACTCTGACTTGTGTGTGGTTTGCTCTCTCATGATTTGGTAATACAGGACATTTCCATGACAATGTGCGTGTGTGTGTGTATGTGCATGCGTGGTGCCAGTGCGCGTGTGCGCGTGTGTATGTGTGTATGTGCATGCGTGTGTCTGTATTGATATATATATGTGTGTCTGTGTGTGTGTGTATTGATATATATATATGCGTGTCTGTGTGTATGTGTGTACGTGCGCGCGTGTGTGTGTGTATTTATATATATATATATATGCGCGTGTCTGTGTGTGTCTGTATTGATATATATATATGCGTGTCTGTGTGTGTGTGTCTGTATTGATATATATATATATATGTGTGTCTGTGCGTGTGTCTGTATTGATATATATATATATGCGTGTCTGTGTGTGTGTGTCTGTATTGATATATATATATGCGTGTCTGTGTGTCTGTGTGTATATTGATATATATATGCGTGTCTGTGTGTGTGTCTGTATTGATATATATATGCGTGTCTGTGTGTCTGTATTGATATATATATGCATGTCTGTGTGTATGTGTGTGTATTGATATATATATGCGTGTCTGTGTGTCTGTATTGATATATATATGCATGTCTGTGTGTATTGATATATATATATATATATATATATATATATATATATATATATATATGCGTGTCTGTGTATATATATATGCGTGTCTGTGTGTCTGTGTGTGTATTGATATATATATATATATATGCGTGTGTGTGTGTCTGTGTGTGTCTGTATTGATATATATATGCGTGTCTGTGTGTGTGTGTCTGTATTGATATATATATGCCTGTCTGTGTCTATATTGATATATATATGCGTGTCTGTGTGTATACCGCACTATGACTTGGGGGCGGAGGGTTGTTACTGAACTGTTCTCGGGCCAGGATGACCTGGTACTTGATGAGGGAGCACAGGTCACGTTGAGACATGGCCCTGTTCTGGATCAGACCACAAGTGAATGGCTCCAGCACCTGAAACAACAATGGCCGACAAACAATAGGCCAACCCAGACAGGATAAGTGGAGCACTTTTCTATTTTCAGTTCCTCATGTCAGAGCGAGGCGGAAGACTAAATTCGAGTGGCCACAATATTCATATACAGTGAGCTCCAAAAGTATTGGGACAGCGGCACATTTTTTGTTGTTTTGGCTCTGTATTCCGGCACTTTGGATTGGAAGTGATACAACGACTGAGGTTAAAGTGCGGACTATGGGGAATAATCACTGAATTATGATTTTGTTTTGAGAGGCATCTTAAGTGTCAGAATCCTAAAGAAACCCATGGGTTGTACAGAGCTGTCTAATGCTATAGACAATAGGAGAGGCTTTCAATTCCTACTTTATTGACTCTGTCAGGGTACTGACACAGAACCCCTCCACTGGATTCTTGGGCTCAGTGCTAGTGAATGACACTCAACCTGTCTTCATAAGGGAGGTTTCTGAGTCAAAGGTGAACAAGGTGATTAGCTCACTAAAAAACTCTAAAGCCAAAGATGTGTTTGGGCTGGACTCTACCTTTCTTAAAAACTACAAAGAGTCACTCATTGGCCACATTACTAAGGTCCCCAACACATCTATTGGTCTCGGGGTGTTTCCAAGGGTATGGAAGTCGGCCATAATAACGGCCATCTTTAAATCAGGCGACCCTGCTGACGTGAGTAACTACAGGCCCATTAGTATACTACCTGTGGTGTCAAAAGTTGTTGAAAAGTGTGTAGCAGAACAACTGATTGCCCACCTCAACAACAGCCCCTTCACATTACACTCCATGCAGTTTGGCTTCAGAGCGAAACTCTCCACAGAAACGGCCAACTGCTTTCTTCTGGAAAATGTGAAGTCCAAGATGGACAAAGGGGGCGTTGTTGGGGCTGTGTTTCTGGACCTAAGGAAGGCTTTTGATACTGTTAACCATGAGATTCTCATTACAAAATTGTCCAAGTTCAACTTTTCCCCTGATGCCTTGAGATGGATGAAATCCTACCTTGAAGGCAAACGACCTACCCTCCAGGACACCTACACCACCCGATGTCACAGGAAGGCCATAAAGATCCTCAAGGACAACAACCACCCGAGCCACTGCCTGTTCACCCCGCGATCATCCAGAAGGCGAGGTCAGTACAGGTGCATCAAAGCAGGGCCCGAGAGACTGAAAAACAGCTTCTATCTCAAGGCCATCAGACTGTTAAACAGCCACCACTAACATTGAGTGGCTGCTGCCAACACACTGACTCAACTCCAGCCACTTTAATAATGGGAATTGATGTAAAATATATCACTAGCCACTTTAAACAATGCTACTTAATATAATGTTTACATACCCTACATTACTCATCTCATATGTATATGTATATACTGTACTCTATATCATCTACTGCATCTTTATGTAATACATGTATCATTAGCCACTTTAAACTATGCCACTTTATTTACATACTCATCTCATATGTACAGTATATACTGTACTCGATACCATCTACTGCATCTTGCCTATGCCATTCTGTACCATCACTCATTCATATATCTTTATGTACATATTCTTTATCCCTTTACACTTGTGTGTATAAGGTAGTAGTTTTGGAATTGTTAGGTTAGATTACTTGTTGGTTATTACTGCATTGTCGGAACTAGAAGTACAAGCATTTCGCTACACTCGCATTAACATCTGCTAACCATGTGTATGTGACCAATACATTTGATTTGATTTGTACTCAGTGTGTCAGAGTGAGCAATGAGCTGTCGCCCACTCTTAGCTATGATGTGGGCGTGCCCCAAGGGTCAATACTGGGGCACCTCCTGTTCAGCCTGTACATTAATGATCTGCCTTCTGTCTGTACTGGGTCTAAAGTTCAAATGTATGCAGATGATACAGTGATATATGTGCATGCAAAGAGCAAACAACAAGCTGCACAAGAACTCACTACTGTAATGGTCCAGGTTACAAAGTGGCTCAGTGACTCGTGTTTGCATCTCAATGTGAAAAAAACTGTTTGCATGTTCTTCACAGAGAGGGCAACAGATGCTACTGAGCCAGATGTCTATGTGTCAGGGGAGAAGCTCCAGGTGGTATCATCTGATCTTAAGTACCTTTAAGTACCTTGGCATCATACTTTTAAAAAGCATGTGGAAAAAGGTCATTCAAATAACCAAATTCAACCTAGCTAATTTCCGATATATACGAAATTGTTTGACTACAGAGGTAGCAAAACTGTACTTCAAATCTATGATACTCCTTAGCACTTAACATACTGCTTGACTAGTTGGGCCCAAGCTTGCTGTACAACATTAAGACCTATTCAGTCTGTCTACAAACAGGCTCTCAAAGTGCTTGATAGGAAGCCCAATAGCCATCATCATTGTTACATCCTTTGAAAGCATGAGCTCCTGAGTTGGGAAAATCTTGTGCAATACACCGACGCATGTCTTGTATTCAAGATCCTAAATGGCCTGGCTCTCCCTCCACTCAGTAGTTTTGTTAAACAGAAAACCCAAACATATGGCAGCAGATCCACAAGGTCTGCCATGAGAGGTGACTGTATAGTTCCCTTAAGGAAAAGCACCTTTAGTAAATCCGTTTTCTCTGTGAGAGCTTCTCATGTCTGGAATACACTGCAATCAGACACACATAACTGCACCACATATCACACTTTCACAAAATGCTTGAAGACATGGCTTAAGGTCAATCAGATTTGTGAACATGGTCCCTAGCTGTGTGTTGCCGCTTTCCATGTTGTCTGTTGTCTGTAGCTTGTGAGGTGTGGAAACACTTTGTTGCTTTTATGAATTTTGTCTTGCTGCTTTTTGTTCTATGTTGCTCTGTCTGTATGCTACGTCTTGCTTGTCCAATGTTGCTCTGTCTGCATGTTACGTCTTGCTTGTCCAATGTTGCTCTGTCTGTATGATATGTCTTGCTTGTCCAATGTTGCTCTGTCTGTATGCTATGTCTTGCTTGTCCAATGTTGCTCTGTCTGTATGATATGTCTTGCTTGTCCAATGTTGCTCTGTCTGTATGCTATGTCTTGCTTGTCCTATGTTGCTCTGTCTGTATGCTATGTCTTGCTTGTCCTATGTTGCTATTGTCTATATTGTGATTGTTTTTAATAACCTGCCCAGGGACTGCGGTTGAAAATTAGCCGGCTGGCTAAAACCGGCACTTTTACTGAAACGTTGATTAATGTGCACTGTCCCTGTAAAAAATGAACTTTTACTCAGCAAAAACATATTAGCTGGAATCATATAGATGTCCTCGCAATTATGTGGCAGGCTGTTATTAGTGTCAGCCAATCACATCCTACCACTCATAAGGCACTACGGCTGGGGGGGAGGGGGGCTCACGATATCAGTGATGAAGACAAGGATGTCTCATGGTAAGGTGTGCAAAATGGGTCAACTTTGAGTACATCTAGACCTATCTCCTGAATGTGTTGGTATTCAGGTTGAAAAAGTCCTTTTCTGACCACTTCTACCACGGGCAAACATGGATGAAAGGTTTTGTATCAATCAAAAGGGCTGCAATCAGAAAGTCATTGAACTCATATAGAAAGACCCAAAAGAGACTAGACCCACTTGTTCTTTCCAAATCCACAAAAGCAAAAAACTACTCTAAAAGTGGACTGGTTGGATTTAAGCCAAGCTGAATTCTCTGTAATGTAACCTTAAATCAAACAATAATTTGGATGTTTAATTATTTATGTAAGATATATCACAGATGTCAGAATTCACATTCAAAAAGCTCAATAATTTGACTAGAATTACGATTTAATGAGATATAACAGGGGTGGTTGGGGTCCATTCAATTTGAAGGCATTCAATTCAGGAAATGTACAACTTTGGAAATAAATATCTTCTACTTTTCAGTTTATGGAGAAGTCATTGAAAATACATGTCCTTTTTCCAATTGCTGAATTGGAATGACAATTAATGTCTTTAATTGACCCCAACCCTGACAGGAACTAATGGCACACTAATGTACGGATGAGGTCTTATTTCTGAGGGTGCCTAATTTAGCACTGGGCACTGTGGAGACATGCGCCAGCTGCGACTGATGCCTATTTGAATGCATCAAATAGGCTTTTCCACAAATCATTACAGAAAAGGATTAGGGGGTCAAATCAACCTTCCTGTAACAAACTCTCCCCTCGACCTTTCCAACAAGGCCAGGGTTAGATTTAGGGGGTGGGTAAAATCATCTACTAGACCTCCTAAACCCCCCATGGCTCTCGTCTCTGACTCACATGCTAGCTGTTAGCACACTACACTACTCTGTTGATGTCTGACTAATCGGTGACTAATACTGAAGGCTAGCCTGTTTTCATCCTGTTTGTAGTCTGTTTAATCCTGTTTGTAGTCTGTTTCATCCTGTTTATAGGCTGTTTAATCCTGTTTAATCCTGTTTGTTGTCTGTTTAATCCTGTTTGTAGTCTGTTTAATCCTGTTTGTAGTCTGTTTAATCCTGTTTGTTGTCTGTTTAATCCTGTTTGTAGTCTGTTTAATCCTGTTTGTAGTCTGTTTAATCCTGTTTGTAGTCTGTTTAATCGTGTTTGTAGTCCGTTTCATCCTGTTTATAGGCTGTTTAATCCTGTTTAATCCTGTTTGTTGTCTGTTTAATCCTGTTTGTAGTCTGTTTAATCCTGTTTGTAGTCTGTTTAATCCTGTTTGTAGTCTGTTTAATCCTGTTTGTAGTCTGTTTAATCCTGTTTAATCCTGTTTGTAGTCTGTTTAATCCTGTTTGTTGTCTGTTTAATCCTGTTTGTAGTCTGTTTAATCCTGTTTAATCCTGTTTGTAGTCTGTTTAATCCTGTTTGCTGTCTGTTTAATCCTGTTTGTAGTCTGTTTAATCCTGTTTGTAGTCTGTTTAATCCTGTTTGTAGTCTGTTTAATCCTGTTTGTAGTCTGTTTAATCCTGTTTATAGGCTGTTTAATCCTGTTTAATCCTGTTTGTAGTCTGTTTAATCCTGTTTGTAGTCTGTTTAATCCTGTTTGTAGTCTGTTTAATCCTGTTTGTTGTCTGTTTTATCCTGTTTGTTGTCTGTTTAATCCTGTTTGTAGTCTGTTTAATCCTGTTTGTAGTCTGTTTAATCCTGTTTGTAGTCTGTTTAATCCTGTTTGTAGTCTGTTTAATCCTGTTTGTAGTCTGTTTAATCCGGTTTGTAGTCTGTTTTATCCTGTTTGTAGTCGGTTTAATCCTGTTTGTAGTCGGTTTAATCCTGTTTGTAGTCTGTTTAATCCTGTTTGTAGTCTGTTTAATCCTGTTTGTAGTCTGTTTAATCCGGTTTGTAGTCTGTTTAATCCGGTTTGTAGTCTGTTTAATCCTGTTTGTAGTCGGTTTAATCCTGTTTGTAGTCGGTTTAATCCTGTTTGTAGTCTGTTTAATCCTGTTTGTAGTCTGTTTAATCCTGTTTATAGTCTGTTTAATCCTGTTTTATAGTATGTTTTATCCTGTTAGTAGCCTGTTTTATCTGCATGGTTGGGAAGGGCCTATAATTAAGCATTTCACTGTTAGTCTACAGCTGTTCCTTACAAAGCATGTGACAAATACATTTGTATTTGATCCATACCATCTGCCTTACTGGCAACATGCTAACATGTTAACAGTGATGAAAAACTGACCTGGGGAAGGTGAATCAAATGCTGGGTTAAGAAGGTCCTTTATTGACAAAGATAGAGAGCCTAGTCACGTTAGTATTATTTTACCTCTTCACAATACAAGATGGGGCCTATTGTTATGCAGGTAAAAAACATTTCATTACTTCTTTGACATTGACTCTGGAAACGGTCACATTTTCCGGCTTTGATAAGCCAATAGCTAGATGACGTACAAGAGCCTTTTGTCTGTCCTCCTCCTTGAAATGCTACAAATAACTTGTCAAGACTACTCCAAGCAACCGAGTGAAAAGTACCATCCGCATGCTGCTGTTCTTCCCTCCATTTGATGGGTCCTATTTTAAATCCTGCACTGAGCAGAAGTGGGACAGCTACAATCACAAAGACCACTGCCAATAGTATAACAATATGTAGCCAAATCAACAAACGGCTATGGAGTTTTATGGAGAAGATCCCCAATACAGGGATGTATTCAGCCAAGACAAGATATACAGGCTGTATAGGCTAGAGGAAATGTATTGTGTATACAATATACATACAATGTCTGTAGACAATAAAGTTTATAATATTGAGTTGCATTTGCACTCAATAAGTTGCACCCCACCCCCCTCCCTTACCAATAGCTTCCACCTGGTCAGTCTATGTCATGGAGGGAGCAGGTGTTCCTAATGTTTTGTCCACTCAGTGTAGTGTTACAATGATACACAGTGGGGAAGGTCAAGAGACACATATCTCTTTACGTGAATCTGCTGACGAAGGTGTTTGATAGGGCTGCGGCCACGTTGTCCAGCAACGGAACAATATAGATTGTCTGAATCTAAACCTGCTTCGTATTGAACCTGAGCGTTTACTCCTCCCGCGATGATGTCAAAACCAAACAGCCTATGTTTTTGTTTACATTTGTATTCTCTTCCAAACAGTCTGTGTTTATTTACAGCCAGCTTTGTCTCACCCGCTTCTCCACCAAAGTTTTGCATACAGCAGATGTCAGGACGGTTGGAGCAGAGTAACGGACACAACAAACACGACAGACAGACAATGCATGTTTACATTCCAAAGTCCATACGCTCTTACTACTGCAATCTAAGAACCACACTAGTAACCTGAAGAAAACAGTATGGTCAGGTCACTGTGGCCTGCTACTCGGTCATACTAGATTACGTGTCTGAGGCTTCTAATGGCCGAAAGACAGGTACATAATCTAATGCGCCTTGATTAAGTAGGACATGATTTGAAAGGAAGGAGCTCGCTGTTCGCTATGACAATGTACTTAACAACAAGACCCAGCAGAATCTAATGTTGAAATAAATTGATGAACTGATCTTTAGACTGAAATTTGAAAAAATACGATTCTCCAAAAACCATATGGTGTCAGTTTCTCTTTCGTAGCTAATAAAAATGACATAGTGCTGGGAGAAAATAGCCTAAATCTAAAACTAGTCGTAATAGCACACGACTCGACAAGATCCCTTTAATGAGGCGTAGTGCTGGACAGACGGAGAGCCACCAAGCCAAATGTGCCAGTCTAATGAGAAGTGAATAAAGGGCTAAGCAACAGGGTACGGTGAAATCAGATTACTACTGGGATTACAGGGGAAATGATTGGATGGGTTGGGGGCGGCTGGCTGGACAGAGCCTATATTAGAGTTGACAGGGGGGCTTGTTGTGTCTGTCAGTTTCCAGTGTTTAACTAAACAGCTGTAATACGATAATTGATGAAAAAGGGGTTTTCGGATCTGGGGGGATAGAAAATGGGAGGCGGGGGAGGGGTTACAACAAGCAACCTTAGGTGAGTGGGTAAGGGTGGAAAATAAAAAAAAAGACAGGAATAAAGAAAATAAGTTATTTCAAGACAACAATAGTGCAAGCTTTCTCATTGGTCCAGTACTGATACTGGACTTTTGGATGTGCATAGCCTAGCCTATCTATCTCACTCAGTGATTAGTGACATTCTATGTACCAATAAGAACACAAGGAACATATTCCTCAGCGGTTAATGATTTGAAATCTAAAATAAGACAAACGCCTTCAAACATAAGAAGATGAATGACTCACCATGTCAAAGGAATATAATTGTATGAGTGCAAACTGCAAGTGTGAAAACAAAGACAGGCAGTGGAGATGAGTAAATCATTCATTGATCTAGGGAAATGTTGTGATACTAAAACAGCCATATAGAAAGGAGAAGAAATTAAGTAATTTATATTTGTCTGTCAGCAAGTATCATGTGGGTCTTGGATAAAGAGACACCTCATAAAGGGGGATGCGTAGAGAAATAAATCACAACTAGATCTCCTTATTCCCTGCAACAATCACCTTCCCTTTTACTGAAACACATTGCAAATGTATATACATTATCCTAATTATAGCCTATGTTATCCTTATAGCCTAACAAGCAGCTTCCCCATGAGTTCCGTTTCAGACGACCACCGGTTAGCAGACGGAAGTCATGAGGTGCAGGAATGGTGAGCACTGCAACCCACAGCACTGAGGCTTACAGAGCAGGCTCAGTGAAGAAGCTCTTTCCTCATTGGCTGAACAAGCGTGGAGTTAGGTGACGTGGGAGCCAATCGCGTGGCCCGTGGCTTCTTCTCCATAGCTATTAATATACAGGGGAGTCAGAGAGCCTACACACTCTGCCGGATGTCTACAATGGAGGCTGATGCACAGGATCTGTGCCATGGCCTGGGGAAAAGGAGATGATCCCCGACGGTAACATCATTGCAGATTCTGCGAAAAGCAGAAACGAGGTCAATGGGCTTCACTTGACAATAATAAATCAACTGTTTCAGGTTTGCAGCCCTACTTGGGCCCAAGTTTCCCCAGATGACCACTGTGACTGACCAGCTGGTTGACATACTGTAATTATTGTCTTTACGGAGAATCCCAAACAAAAGACAATTCAATGCCAATGTGTCTTTATATCTAGGATAATCAAACCGTTGCTTCATAAACAAAGATGACATTTGAGGATTTTGACCGATTTCGAAACTACCAAGAATCACAACAGGCAAATTGCTAGTGCTAAAATCAATGAGACGACTGTCACGTCTTGGCGACTGCAGGTCTGTTTTCAACCATAATGTTATTCCCCCCTCTGTGTTGAAGCATTGGCCCAGTTCTCTCTCATGCTCTGTGCACTACGCTGAAGGGTGGACTCCAGCAAGGTGGCAGGCATGGACCCTATTGAGTGTTCTCTATGTGTCACACTACAGAGCAGATGATTATATAATGTCCTCCTCCGTACGTTCCCCCACATGCCTAATGGGGTCTGCAGCGTGTTGGCAGGCAAAGCCGCGACGGGTGCTAACCCTGCATTTTTTCTGTGCTCTCTCGCTCATGACAGAGGCACGAATGAGCGATAGCACACAACACCCAAACACTGTCCTCCATTACAGTGACGTTCTCTCATGTCAGCATATTCTTCATCACTCTATAATAACCCTGTCCCTTCCCATCTCCCCTAATCAATGGATTTAATAGACTACCTTCTTGATAAGCATATTTATTTTTTTGATAAGCATATTCATATTCTGTAAATAGCCCAGCCAACTACCTCATCCCCATATTGTTATTTATCTTCTTGCTCTTTTTCACCCCAGTATCTCTACTTGCACATCATCATCTGCCCATCTATCACTCCAGTGTTAATGCTAAATTGTAATTATTTCGCCTCTATGGCCTATTTATTGTCTTACCTCCCTAATCTTCTACATTTGCACTCACTGTACATAGATGTTTCTATTGTGTTATTGACTGTACGTTTATGTGTAACTATGTGTTGTTGTTTTTGTTGCACTTCTTTGCTTTATCTTGGCCAGGTCGCAGTTGTAAATGAGAGCTTGTTCTCAACTGGCCGACCTGGTTAAATAAAGGTGTTCTCAACTGGCCTACCTGGTTAAATAAAGGTGTTCTCAACTGGCCTACCTGGTTAAATAAAGGTGTTCTCAACTGGCCTACCTGGTTAAATAAAGGTGAAATAAATAAATAAAATATAAATATCCGTCAGAAAATGTGCAAGATAATTTGGAGTGAATTTCTGCCTTTTATCTATGTTGAAAATATATAATTAGTGAGTTAATTTTGAAACAGAAGTTTGCCTTATATTACCATGAGAACATGTAGAATTTCATGACAGTATCCACTATTAACAGTAACAATCGCCTGCAACAAAACAAGTAGGCCTACTCTTTTATGAGTCAGGCTCTACTGGGTTGGAAAATCTGATATACACTAGGGGCTGCACTTCTCCCAGTTACTGAAAACGAACACCATCCGGCTCTGATTTATGTGCAAAACATTTGTACGTCATTTACCGTTTACCGGATTTAAAACAAAATTAATAGGCTACTTGATGGCCAACAAAGGAAAGTACATAAGTCTCTACATTTAATGTCAGTTTCATTGAGTTATCTTTCCCCATAAGAGAATGCAAGGGAGTTCCACAATTTCCATTTCAAATGTCGACTCGCGAGTAATGAATAGTGAATTAGCCTACCTACAACTGGTAAAAAGTTCACAGTGTGTGCTGCGCGGGCTCCTCTCACTCATGTGTGTCAGCCAATAGTGGACTATGCTGCAGTGCTCTCTCAACATACACCTCTCCGGCCCTCCACACCACTCACTCAGCAACAGCCGGCCTCACTGCCTGAGTCAGCAGCAGCAGGTCACAGTGAAATATATATAAAATAGAAATGCCATGCCGGCCACAGTGAAACTTAGTAGCCCAATAACCTGCAACCCGTGACCAATAAATACATTTTCACCCGCGACATAGTTTTCAAAATAGGCAAATTGTAAGAAAACACGAACATGGCAACCCTGTCCCAGGAAGAGAAATTATACGCCATTGTTTTGTTTTGGTAAACGCTAGTAGTGATGGCACGCCCCCCAATAAGGCTCAACCAATCATCCGACGGATAATAGAGACTTTCCCTCCGCTATCCTACGAAAGGAAAGTTCGCATCCCGTATTGCGGTGGGAGGAGTGGCCCGGTGTCGGTCATGTCTTATAAACATCAAGTTCATTACAGTCCACGGAACACGTCGCGCATGGACTTGCTAGGTATTTGGTTTGCCGTCTTCGACGAGTTAACAGTTATATACAGGTTTGCAATGGTTTCTGTAAATATAATATAGGTTGCACAGTTGTATAAGGAAAAGAACATGGCTTAATGCGTCGGAATAAACGTCAAGATTAGAGCAAAAATGGCCCTAAAGTTTTCCTAATTCGAATTTTTACCTGAGTCAGAATTTACCGCAACGCTCTCTGAACTACCACCAACAGCGGTCTTTATTTAGACACAACAGTAGTCCTACTGTACACATTTGCTTTGCAGTACTTTTATATCTAGATAGCTGTTCCAATAGTGGAGAATGGAGACAGGTAATTGTCGTATGAATGGCGGTGGTGGGCTTGACGGTATCGGTGGAGGCGGCGACAATTCCTCAAATGGTATGATCACGCTAGAGGACCTGGAATCTTTTTCGGAAGACCAGCTGTCAGATTCGGGCACTGGGAGTCTGGAAGAGGCGGGTGAGACGATCGAGGACGAAGAGCAACAAGACGGATTGCTGCGCTACTGGCAGGACGCCGCACGGGGACACCAAGTGGAAGTGCCTCGAGGTAAAGCATTTGGTATTAAGCGCACACACACTCACTGTACATTTCAAATTGAGAAAGTAATACGGGTTTTGAATGGGCAATTCGCTTGTGACTTTGTATAGACAGTATAAACAAAACGGTTCACACTGGTTGTGACAACAAAGTGCAATCTTGGCTACTTTGTTTTTTTATTTCTCGTTTCATCGATTGTTCTATTTTTTTGCGATTGAGATGAGATCAGCCAACCAGGTCGAACTAGAACTATTCAGGTAGTCGGGGTCTTCAGGGTGCCAGACATTGTCATTCGCTCACAAACAAACTATACTTGTTTCACTAGTAGGCACCCAGTGACAATATTAAATCATTGTCGATCCCACAGTCGGCCAATGCTGACGGCTGTCAAAACAAACGGTTACAGTGCATTGTAGGTAATTGCTGTACACCAGCCAAGAAACTGCATACGTCGTATCACACCGAGCGCAAATATTAGACACTTTCACACCAAGAGTGCAAACATGCATGTATACAGTGACTCATACGGTACTATCTTGGTTAGTCACAATGTGTATGTAACAGTTGTTGAAGTACTATGTGAATTTCACCAGGTTCATATATCAATATGTTGTGTTGATTTGTTATGCATGCCTGCATCCTGGGAGAAGGGGAGTGTGTACTTACGTTTTGCCCGGCGTGCTCGTGCTCAAATCATTTTGATGCACTGAGAGAGGTAGGCACGCTTTTTCTGTCTTCAGAAAAGTTTGATTCTTTTAAGTACAAAGTCATACACACAATGTTTTGTTCATGAATAATGATGTATATTTAGAGGTTACTCATAAATGGATGGTATTGTTAAGATGCACTTGTAATTGTACTTTTTAGGACGATATCAATATTCTGAATTCAACATGTGGTTAATAGCTAGCTAAGGTATTAGCAGGCTATTGTATGTGTGAACGATGGCTAGCTCCTCGAATGATCCCAGTCCCTCCTATTGTGCATCTGTTGTAGAAAGAGGCGACGATTCTCAGAACAGATGTGCTCTACAAATGTTTTATTTCCTTTTGGATGCAGGTATGTGGTTTTATCAATGTAAAATATGTTATGTATAATAAGGAGAGAGTGTATTAATTTTTGTATTTAAAAATCATTTTGATGCACTGAGAGAGAAAGAGGCGACGATTCTCAGAACAGATGTGCTCTACAAATGTTTTATTTCCTTTTGGATGCAGATGCAAGATGCAGAGAGTCAGTTCTGCTTGATTAAAACTACCTGATCTCCAAAGTCCACGTTTATGGTCTCTATCAACCACACACAACGCAGAGTTACAGCGGTGTAGTATAGCACCGGCTACATTGGTGCCTTCTAGACCCGGATTCATCGTTGATCGACGTCAGCTCAATCACCGCGGCGCTGCTGCTCTAGAGACTAAAAATATAATTGAGGTACTCTTGCCGCCTTGTGGCAGAAATCGGAACTACAGTTTTTTTTTATTTTCTTTTTTCTGACAACGATGTATTGAGAGCGCTGTTTATCGTTAACCAACATAGAAGTGTGTTCATCAACAGACATTTTAACGTAACTTTAGTGGCATGGCATCTTATAATGGTGATGAACCCAAATTCACTGCTGGGAGGGGGAGGTTTTTCTCATACTCTGATCAAACCCCGGTAAAGTGTGTAGGTGCAGGAGGTTCCCCCATGTTTTGCTCCACAAAAAAATTGGATGAAAGCCCTTCATCTAGTGTTAATCCAAATGCCCCTGTAGATGGTCTAGCTGAGCTGGTCACTCAGCTAGCCCGGGAAATAGGGAGCTCCATTAGGGAAGAACTACAGAGTGGCAGGTCCAGTACTTATGAGCCACCAGTAAGTACAGAAAATATAAGTGATCATCATTCAGATTCAGTAGGATATGTAGATCTCAGTCAAATTAAGTTCATCATGCAATCAGACATAAAGGAACCTCCTACATATAGAGGAGATGGTACAGACAAATGCTCCATTCATGAATGGGAGGAGTTGATGAGAATATACTTGAGGAGAAAGGGTTGTCTTGTTGGGGAACAATCAGATGAGTTGATTAGTCGATTATCTGGCAAAGCAAGAGACATGGTAAAGATAAATTTACGCAATGAGACAACAGTTGATCCTACAGAGAAGCCAGAGATTGTATTTGACATTCTGAAACAGAATTTCAGTGAATTGGCCTATTCGTGCATGCCCTTGGCTGATTTTTACAATACTAAACCTGTACCCGGAGAGGCTGTTATGGAGTACTGGGTTCGATTGAACAAGGCTGTAGATGTCGCTGACGAGGGCCTTAAGAGACAAGGTAAGAAGATTGACAGCTCCAACTCTGATGTCGTTAGGATGTTTGTAACATACTGCCCTGACCCCAAACTGGCAGCAGTATTCCAATACAAGTCTGCTGAGAAATGGACTGCGAGTGAAGTACAGGAGAGAATCTATGAACATGAACGCCGCAGGAAGGCCACCATGTGTCAATCTACCGCTGTATCCTCAAAGCAAGTAACAGTACATCCCCAGATAACTCCATGTGAAGGCGGGGTCAATGCTGGTACGTGCAGTGACACTTCTCTCACATCAAGCGCCAAACAAGATGGGCAGAGTGCAAGTATCGAGAGACTCATTCACCTGCTTGAACGTACCTTAGAGAAGAGCATACCACCCGTTATGGTTTCACAGACACAGGCCAAGGCACCATCTTTCCCCACCCAGCCCTTCAGGCGTAGGGAATGCAGGGTTTGTGGCTCAACAGATCACTCCACTGTGATGCACTGTAGACATGAGAACCTGTGCCTCCTGTGCTTTTCCCCAGATCATTGGAAGTCAAATTGTCCTAAACCGGGGGAACGCTATGCCAATCCCGGTGGTGAAAGACGCCCACCACAACAGCAGAGAAACTCACCACCACAGCAGCAACCGTTAAACTGACACGCCCACAGGTGAAGGGGGGAAATGTGGGTGTTCAACTGTCTACCCCCAAGAAAGAATTTGATGATCTTGAGAAAACGTATGAGATTTTGTGCTCTGATGCGAAAGAAGGAGAGAAAATTGTTATGTTAGGTTCACAAGAAGTTGAGGCTTTTTCAGATTTGTTTTACACCTCTGTGTCTGTACATGGGAAAGTGCAGCTTAAGGGCATGCTTGACACTGGGTCTATGGCCTGTACATTAAGTGAACATGCGGAGCAGAGACTTTTGGAAGCAGGTGCCCTTCCTCAGCATTATCAGCCTCCCACAGAGTTAGTATTAGTGGGGTGTGGGGGGAAGAAGACCTCAACAAAGTGTTTCTATGATTTGGAGATGCAAATCTATGGGATTGATGTTAAAGTGCCCACTCTAGTTGTTCCTGGACAGCGTGATGATCTCATCCTGGGATCGAATGTCATTAAGCATCTATTGCATGAGATGAAAGGCACGGATGAATACTGGAAGCTCGTCAACAACATGGATGGCCAGACCCACTCACCAGAGGGTGAGCAGTTTCTGCAGATGATGACAAGTGTCACAAGATGGAAGGGACAGCAAGTCGATGGCAAGATTGGGACAGTGAAGCTCACTCAAGCTGTGACTCTTTCGCCCAAGACTGAACACTTAGTTTGGGGTAAACTTCCTAAAAATGTGGCATTGTCTCCAGGCAGCACTGTAATAGTCGAACCTACCAGGTCAAAGGTCATGCCCAGAAACATACTCGTGGGTAGAGTTATTACACCCATGTGGGGAGATGGCTGGGTGCCTTTAAAGGTAGTAAACTGTTCTGACAAACATCTCACCCTAAGACGTAACATGAAGTTGGCAGATGTGTCTACATGCTTGGCTGTTGAGGATGCAACAATATTTCAGGGCCTTCATGAGGTGAGGAAAACCCCAATGGAACAGAAGCAGGATGACAATGGCTGCCACAATCTGAAACAAAGACTGTCTGATCTAGGATTAGTAGACATTGACATTGATGGATGCCAGGTAGCTGACCAGTGGAAGGAAAAGCTTGTGAATACCATCACAAAATATGAAGACATCTTCTCAAGACATAATCTGGACTGCGGAGAAGCCAGGGGTTATGTTCACCGTATCCACCTGGTTGATGACAGACCCTTCCGGCTACCATACAGAAGAGTTCCGCCTGCTCATTACCTGAAGCTGAGGAAGGTATTGACAGATATGGAAGAAGTAGGTCTTATACGCAAGTCAGTTAGTGAGTATGCCTCCCCTTTAGTCATGGTATGGAAGAAAGACGGGAGTCTGAGGTTATGCACTGACTTCAGGTGGATGAATGCACGAACGGTGAAGGACGCTCATCCCCTTCCTCATCAAGCAGATTGCCTCGCAGCCCTTGGTGGCAGTGCATTTTTCAGCACCATGGACTTGACCTCAGGATTTTATAACATTCCAGTTCACGAAGAGGACAAGAAGTACACAGCCTTTACCACACCAATGGGACTTTATGAGTACAATCGCATGCCACAAGGTCTGTGTAACAGCCCGGCCTCTTTCATGAGAATGATGTTGAGTATATTTGGGGACCTAAACTTCTCAAATCTCCTTTGTTACTTAGATGACTTGTTGGTCTTTGCACCCACCGAGGAACAGGCTCTACAGCGACTTGAAGTTGTGTTTAGCCGTCTAAGAGCCAACAATCTCAAGCTAGCACCCAAAAAATGCCACTTTCTACGAAGAACAGTGAAATTCCTCGGACATATCATCAAAGAGGACGGTGTGTCAGTGGATCCTGAGAAGGTGGAGGCCATTGCCAAGATGAGCCAAGCTCAGCTGATGGAGGCAGATGGATGCACTCCCTCTGCTCGGAGGCTGAAATCCTTCTTGGGTATGGTATTATATTACCAGCACTTCATTCCTGACTGTTCTGCTATAGCCAGACCTTTGTTTGCACTCACTGGGGGTCAAAAGAGAAGAGGAAGAGATGGGAAGAAGGGCAACAGTGGGATTTTCCGGAAGCTGACGCTATCGGATTGGACTGAGGAGTGTGTCGTTGCATTCCAGAAGCTGAAGGATGCTCTTTTGAATTGTGTCATGCTAGCTCACCCTGATTTCGAGAGGCCGTTCATTCTCTTCACTGACGCTTCCTTGGATGGTCTTGGGGCTGTGCTTTGCCAAGTACCTGAAGGTGAAGATAAGGCAAGGCCCATAGCATTTGCGAGCAAGACACTGAGTAAGTCGCAGAGAAGGTACCCGGCACACAGACTTGAATTTCTAGCACTGAAATGGAGTGTGTGTGAGAAATTCAGTCACTGGCTTAAGGGGCACGAGTTCACTGTCTGGACAGATAGTAACCCGTTAACGTACATCATGACAAAACCCAAGCTGGACGCTTGCGAGCAAAGATGGGTTGCCAAGCTGGCACCGTACAACTTTGATTTGAAGCGTATCCCAGGCAGCAAGAACACAGTAGCAGATGCACTGAGCCGTGATCCCTTTGCAGTGACTGTCGCGCAGAGACTGATGAGGGAGTCCTACCTAGCACTTCTGTCTGAGGCTGTTGGGACACTGAATGATGATGTCCAAGATGCCTTTCGTTGGGCTTCTTATCCCCAGGAGATAACCTCTTTGACCACTGCTGAAGTGAAGGCCATATGTCAGCTCCATATTGACTGGGAATGTTCAATGGAGATGCAAGCAATCCAGCTTGGTTCCAACACCCAACGGCTGCTTTCTCCTGGTATTGACACTTTGCCTGAACTCTCGCACGAGGAACTTCGAGATTTCCAGCTGCAAGACTCTGTGACTTCCAAGGTCATCCCTTTCGTCTTCAATAAGAAACGGCCCACCAGACGAGATCGATACAGTGTTTCTTCTAAAGTGTTGTTGCTGATGAAACAGTGGGATCGCTTGATCCTAAGAGAGGGAGTTCTGTATCGTGTCATTAAGGAGAGTCACACAAACCGGAGAAGGTTCCAGTATGTCTTGCCAGAGGTGTTGAGACTCAAAGCGATGACTGGCATTCACGACCTTGCAGGACATCAAGGCCAAGCTAGAACTCTAGCTCTGGCCAGGCAGAGATTTTTCTGGCCGGCAATGGAGAGAGACATCAAGGAGTATGTGCGCTGCTGCCAGAGATGCGTTCTAGCAAAGACACCAGAGCCAGCGGCTAGAGCCCCGTTAGAGAGCATCAAAACTTGCTCTCCCATGGAGTTGGTGTGTTTGGATTTTTGGACAGCGGAAGACAGTAAGAAGAACTCAGTTGATGTTCTGGTGGTGACTGACCACTTCACTAAACTTGCCCATGCATGGCCATGCAGAAACCAGACAGCCAAGCAAGTAGCTCGTAAACTGTGGGATCATGTCTTCTGTGTCTACGGCTTTGCATCAAGGATCCATACTGATCAAGGCGCAAATTTTGAGAGTGAGCTAATAGCAGAACTGCTTAAGCTCTCCGGTGTCCAAAAGTCCAGAACCACAGCATATCACCCAATGGGGAATGGAGAAACTGAACGCTTCAACAGGACTTTAGGTAGCATGCTCAGGAGTCTGCCCTTGAAAACCAAAGAACATTGGCCTGAACAAATCCAGTCATTAACATTTGCCTACAATGCCACTGTTCACGAGACTACGGGCTATGCTCCATTCTTTCTCATGTTTGGTAGAGTCCCTCGGCTACCAGTGGATGTTATGTTCCGCAATGTTTTGGATGACTCCAGTGTTGTGGATTGCAACAAGTATGTCGAGACTCTGATCACTGGGCTGAAGGAAGCTATGAGTGTTGCCCAAAGGCACACTGACAAGCAACAGAGACGACAAGGTCGGGAGTATGACAAGCGGGTTAAAGGCATCGGTTTGTCCATGGGGGATCGTGTCCTCATCGCCAACAAGGGTGAAAGGGGCCGCCGCAAGTTGGCTGACAAGTGGAACCCCGAGATTTTCACAGTGACTTCAGTCAATCCACAAACTCACACGTACATAATCCAAGATCGTTATGGCAGAGAGAAAGTGGTTCACAGGAATCTACTGCTGCAGGTGAATTTCCTGCCATTTGAAATTGATGATTCAGTACACTTCAATGACAGTGATGCTGCAGGGCCTTCAATCAATGTAGATGCAGGAGAGGCCACCCACTCCGGCGATGGACTGGACAGGGAAGACATGGAGGACTCTGGGGAGGAAAGTGCATCCTGGCTGGCGGAGGATTCAAGCGATTACTCCGAACTCTGGACATCGGATGGAAAGTCAGACCCAGAAGAACCTTGTTTTCTTGAGGAAAATGACCGGGGAAGCACCTCTGAGATTCTGGAGCTGATTCCTTCAAACTCACCTCTGATCAATGATCTAAGGCCAGAGCCACCGTTAGTTACTATGGCCCCTAGCCCAGTGGCAGGTCGCACAAGGGCGGGGAGGGTAGTTAAACCAGTAAAGAGACTAATAGAGTCAACCCACCAGAAGGTGTAAGTTTAACATAGTACAGAGATGATTTAGTACAGGATTTTTTTTTAAGGCTAAGAATGTAGATATAGTGTAAGAGGCACTATGCATCTAGGGGCAGTTGAAGGCCTGACCAACTTTCGCTTGCCCTGAACCCTATGGGTAGCTTTGAGCTGAATTCAGAATTAAGCCTTGAGCTTGGTAGGTTATTTTGTTGTTTTACAAGGTTGGTGAAATTCAGGAGGGGTGAATGTAACAGTTGTTGAAGTACTATGTGAATTTCACCAGGTTCATATATCAATATGTTGTGTTGATTTGTTATGCATGCCTGCATCCTGGGAGAAGGGGAGTGTGTACTTACGTTTTGCCCGGCGTGCTCGTGCTCAAATCATTTTGATGCACTGAGAGAGGTAGGCACGCTTTTTCTGTCTTCAGAAAAGTTTGATTCTTTTAAGTACAAAGTCATACACACAATGTTTTGTTCATGAATAATGATGTATATTTAGAGGTTACTCATAAATGGATGGTATTGTTAAGATGCACTTGTAATTGTACTTTTTAGGACGATATCAATATTCTGAATTCAACATGTGGTTAATAGCTAGCTAAGGTATTAGCAGGCTATTGTATGTGTGAACGATGGCTAGCTCCTCGAATGATCCCAGTCCCTCCTATTGTGCATCTGTTGTAGAAAGAGGCGACGATTCTCAGAACAGATGTGCTCTACAAATGTTTTATTTCCTTTTGGATGCAGGTATGTGGTTTTATCAATGTAAAATATGTTATGTATAATAAGGAGAGAGTGTATTAATTTTTGTATTTAAAAATCATTTTGATGCACTGAGAGAGAAAGAGGCGACGATTCTCAGAACAGATGTGCTCTACAAATGTTTTATTTCCTTTTGGATGCAGATGCAAGATGCAGAGAGTCAGTTCTGCTTGATTAAAACTACCTGATCTCCAAAGTCCACGTTTATGGTCTCTATCAACCACACACAACGCAGAGTTACAGCGGTGTAGTATAGCACCGGCTACATGTACTCCAATTGATTTAACAGAATGTACTTAATTTAATGGAAATCCTAGGCTGTGAATAATGGTCTTAGGGACTGACGTGAGAATTAGGGGCTTCATGTATTTGTAGCCTCCTAAGAGACGTGCTTTCTTCTTTAACTGACTTGTCTGTGATGTCACTTTTTGTGGGTGACCCGACCAAATTCACATAGAAATGTGAGTTAGATCTGTCATTTTCATTGAAAGACAGTCAAAGAAGCAGTAGATCTGTTATTTGTGCACTATTCTATGATGCTTCCTGTTAAGTTTAGTTTTTTGTGTCTTAATTTCGGGTTTTGTACACCAGCTGAAAATACCAAGATTTTTGGTTATTGAAAATATTTCAGTGGCTTAATGGTACAATGATTGCTTGTTTTGTCACTTATGAAATTCGGGGAACTATTACAATTTTAGTAACTGGGAAATGGCAGAGCTTTTTCTTCATATTGCACCTTTTAAAGCCCCATTTACAACTCTGTTTATTTTTCTCCCTGTGGCTAGTAACGGTAGCATGGGTACCAGTCTGTTTAGCTAACATTCCACTCTGTCAAAAAAAAAATGAGTACAAAGACTGGATGATAACACCTGGGAAATCAAGACTTGTCAAAATGATCAATGTGGAAAAATCTGCACATCGGAATCAAAGATGTCATTCGCATCCCAATCTGTTGACCGATGCCAGTTTTATGTTACGTAGGGGCGCCCGGGGTGGCACAGCGATCTAAGGCACTGCATCTCAGTGCTAGAGACGTCACTACAGACCCTGGTTCGATCCTGGCCTGTATCACAACCATTGCATAGGGCGGCGAACAATTGCCCCAGCGTCTTCCGGGTTAGGGCAGGGTTTTGCCGGGGTAGGGAGTCATTGTAAAATGAGAATTTCTCCTTAACTGTCTAGTTAAATAAAAAAAAATAAAAGTTGTCCACGAGAGATTAGAGGAAAACCAATTAAACTACAAAGCAAGGGTAGTTGTGGACCCGTTTGCCATTACATGAGGAGTTTTGGTTACTATAAATGAACAGTGGTTATTTTAGAATGTAAATCTTGGTGGGGCAAAACATATAAAAAGTGGGATGAATGCCAGCAAGCAAAGTCACTACACAATACATTAATTGCTCTATAACGGTGAAAAACGGTGCCCACAAACGGGCCTACATAAAGCAGTCCCAACAGCAGTCCCAACATCTTACCACTGCTACACCTGGCTATCAGCGGAGATTTGTCTGGCAGCGAAACAGTTCAATCAGCCTCATTTACTGCCTTTATAAAAAACATAGCTGATATGGCTGACTTGCTTAAACAAATGTGCTTTCTGACAATTGAGATGTACAAACTATGGCATAAGGGGCCGACAAGTGGATAAAAGGCAATCCGTAATTTTGATTAAGACATTAATGGGCGAGCCAGGACGGATGCAGTCAATATAACTTTGTTCAGCACTTTTGAAATGAACAGCGACAGAATTCAGAACATGGGCCATTCTTAGTGTTTAGTGTTTAAAAAAAAAAAAAAACTGTACACCAAGTCAGAACTGTAGGATACAATATTCAATGATTACATTTTTCAAAAAGGCTACAGAGTCAGAAAACAGACAAACAAAATGTAATCAGGGTGAGGCACATGGGCTACTAACAGCTTATTACACAACATACACTTATTTATTTTTTATTTTACCTTTATTTAACTAGGCAAGTTAAGAACAAATTCTTATTTTCAATGACGGCCTAGTGCCTGTTCGGGGGCAGAACGACAGACCTTGTCAGCTCGGGGGTTTGAACTTGCAACCTTCCGGTTACTAGTCCAACGCTCTAACCACTAGGCTACCCTGCCGCCCCAGTCCCTTTTGGACTCACCTTGTTGTGATGTGCTCACATGAACAGGAAGGTGGTGCCGCGGTCCTTCGTGGGCAAAATTTTGTCATTAAAGAAAGAAAGAGGCTGGATTTATAATTCTGATTTTATTTTTTTTCTCAGTCTGAGCTCGTTTATTCCCAATTTCCCAGGTGCAATGCTTGCAGTTAGCCACTGTCACCGATTCCTTCCCAACTAGTTGTGTAATGTTTATGTCCAATGGTTGATGAGCACCGATACGTTTTATCTATAATTTCTCTTCATTATTTTTCTTCATATGACAAGGATTAAAAAGGATTTGCCAGTAGATTGTCGAATTGATTCATGATGATGACTGCTAGCTAAGATTTTGAAAGTAAAATGTTGATGTGATCTGTCCAATCAAAGCTACTGTAGATATGTGATTTGATGTCATTTTATCTGTGGCCAATGACCTTGAGCCTTCTTGGAAGGGCACTACTAATGTAACTCTGTGGCAGGAGCCAAAGGGCTTGAATTTTCAATGCCTACCCTTACTACTTGGCCGTGACGTAGTGTCACCATGAGTGACAGAACCCTAAGCCAATCACGGAACAACGCTCCTATTTTCTGCTGGCTTGCCCCACAAACCACTGAGCTAGGCTGAAACATCTGCATTTTGGAGCTGCCTTACACAAGAAAACAAAAGAGACCATATTTGTATGTGGCTTTATTAACTCCATTATATATATTTATTTATTTCAGGGCAGATGGGGATTGCCTGTTTTGCATGTTATTTTGGCATTAATGCAAGTCACATATCAGTTTGCAAACAAAGTAAAACAAAATACATACATACATACATACATACATACATACATACATACATACATACATACATACATACATACATACATACATACATACATACATACATACATACATACATACATACATACATACATACATACATACATACATACATACATACATACATACATACATACATACATACATACATACATACATACATACATACATACATACATACATACATACATACATACATACATACATACATACATACATACATACATACATACATACATACATACATACATACATACATACATACATGCAAGCAAAACAGGCAATCCCCATCTGCCCTAAATAACTTGTCGCCACTGTAAATGAACGACTGGATTATTACTTACAACCAGGGCCGGAATGATACTCGTTAGTATTGTAGCAGATTTCACTTCTTTAGGAAAACAGCCATAATGTTGGGAAAAAAACAATTATGTTGTCATCCAGAGTCACATTTATTTTCCAAGCCCTAGTTTTTTTTAAAGGACAATAGGGTTTGGTCTGCTTCGTGTTTTACATTTTTTTTGCGATACTGGTATTGCCACAGCCCTACTTTAAACACTAACTGAAAGCATAAACAATTGAAATATTGAACTTACTCCCTCGTTAAAGGAAATAAATATTGGAAGCAATGTTTCAGGCTCTGTAAATAGCTTAACTGTTTCCTACCCTACCTCTGGGGGAAAATTATAACCTATACATTCCAGAATACGGAATCGGCTGAAAAATGACATTCAAAACCCCCAGGTTAAAATAAGACACTTATGTTTACAATTTTACCATGGAGAATGTGAATATTTTGGCCTGAATTTAAAGCCCCTGCCCGAGGTTAACAAGAGGCAACACTGAGTAAGGCTAGAATGCAGATTGCAGCGGACTGAATGTACATACACGTACAGTCTGGCTGGCTGGTTGACCTGCGACCAGATTTGCACCCAGAATGCCTCTGCCCGGTGCAGAGTGGAAACGGAGGCCAGTTGTACCTGACCTAATTCTAGGGCCTCTGGAATGCAGACTGGGTGTGCATCAGGCGGCCAGCCGCAGCAGAGGACTGAAAAAGGTACACCCAGACTGTGTTGTCTATGCAGCTGTCCCCAGAGTAAAGTCTCAACCTCTGAGCCTTACTAGTACTAATGGTGTTCAAGAAACTGAACAAAAATATAAATGCAACATGTAAAGTGTTGGTCCCACGTTTCATGAGCTGAAATAAAAGATCCCCAAATTTCCAAAAAGCTTATTTCTCTCAAATGTTGGCCACAAATTTGTTTACATCCCTGATAGTGAGCATTTTTCCTTTGCCAAAATAATCCATCCACCTGACAGGTGTGGCATATCAAAAAACTGATTAAACAGCATGATCATTACACAGATGCACCTTGTGCTGGGGACAATAGAAGGACTCTCTAAAATGTGCAGTTTTGTCACACAACACAATGCCAGATGTCTGAGGTTTTGAGGCAGCATGCAATTGGTATGCTGACTGCAGGAATGTCCACCAGAGCTGTTGCCAGAGAATTTAATGTTAATTCTCAACCATAAGCCGCCACCGTTGTTTTAGAGAATTTGGCAGTACATCCAACCAGCCTCACAACCGCAGACCACTTGTAACTGCACCAGCCCAGTACCTTGACATCCAGCATCTTCACCTGTGGGATCATCTGAGACCAGCCACCCAGATAGCTGATGAAAACTGCAGGTTTGCAAAACGTAAGAATTTCTGCGCAAACTGTCAGAAACCATCACCGGGAAGATCATCTGCGTGCTCGTCATCCTCACCAAGGTCTTGACTGCAGTTCGGTGTCGTAACCGACTTCAGTGGGCAAATGCTCACCTTCGATGGCCGCTGGAGAAGTGTGCTCTTCACAGATTAATCCTGGTTTCAACTGTACCTGGCAGACAGCGTATATGGCATTGTGTGGGTGAAGGGTTTGCTGTTCACAACTTTGACATCAGTGTCCCATTGTGGTGGTGGGGTTTTGGTATGGGTAGGCATAGCTACGGACAACTAACAATTTGCATTTTATCTATGGCAATTTGAATGCACAGAGATACCGTGATGAGATCCTGAGGGCCATTGGTACGACAATCATCTGCTTCATCACCTCATGTTTCAACATGATAATGCACAGACCTATGTCACAAGGATCTGTACACAATTCCTGGAAGCTGAAAATGTCCCAACGAGTATTGCAATACTGGTTTCGTCCCAGCCCTAGTTCTAAGCACCATAATTAATTAATTTATAGTTTCCCATGTAAATGGGAAATTTAATGTCACCCATTGAGCATGTTTGGAATGCTCTGGATTGAGTTCCCACCAATATTCAGCAACTTCACACAGCCATTGAAGAGGAGTGGGACAACAATTCACAGGCCACAATGAACAGTCAGATCAACTCTATGTGACGGAGATGTGTATAAAAGGCAAATGGTCCCAACAGACACTGACAGGTTTCTCATTCACACCCCCTACCTGTTATTTTTGTAAGTACGTGACCAACGGATGCATGTCTGTATTCCCAGCGATGTGAAATTCATAGATTAGGGCCTAATTTATTTAAATTGACTGATTTCCTTATGAACTGTAACTCTGAAATATTTGAAATTGTTGCGTTTTATATTTTTTGTTCAGTGTAGATAGTAGGTTTTCGCTGGAGTCCAGTATGTTCAGCAGGACACACTAGTAAAACATTTGGTTGTTATTGGACAAATCCACAGCACCTCCCTAGTTGAGTTGAAGTAGGCTAGTGTCAGAGCCACAGGGTAGAAATTAATGCTATTTTGGTTGGTGTAGGCTGCTGAACATTGAGTGACGAGGACTGATGAATGATGTTCTAGGGCAGGGGTGTCAAAGTCAAATGGACGGAGGGCCAAATAAAAAAATCAGCTACAAGACGAGGGCCGGACTGTTCGAATGTTCATTGAAAAATTTTTAAATGACGCATATAGTCTAGTGAACCTAATTGAACCTACTGAAAACCTAACAAATATATTACAATATGATCAGATAAATAAAGCAATATTTTCTTATGGCTCTGTCAGTAATCTTTAATTTTCAACAGACACAAAAGACAAATTTCCTTTATATAAATATCCCCATAACATGAACATTAAATGAAAGAAACCGGTATTCAAGGCACCATCAGTAGACTATATTTTCTATTTTAGCAAAAGTGGGCTAAATTTACTTCAAAGAAAAAACAATAATAGCAATTTTCTATCATCCACTCAACTGAAATATTTTTAAAATATAATTGGATTGAAATACAAAAAAATAAAGTGCAAAAATCTATTAATCAAAAACAACACTTTGTTTAAGGAGAAGTAACATGCAGTGAAAACAAATATTAAATTTTAACTTTTAAACTTGAACTGAGTAAAAACTCTAAATATGTGATTGCACAGTAATGTTCACTTGTTTGAGGTTGAGGGTGATACTTGGTGGTGTCCCATCTTTTCCACAAGTTCATCAATGTTCGGGGTAAGGCTCTGAGCTGAAGAAATCCTCAGAATTGAGTGGAGGTGTTCAGCAGTAAGTCGACTTCTGTGTGATGTTTTGTTCAGGTTCATCAAAGAAAACAGTTGTTCACACAGGTATGTGCTGCCAAACATAGACAACGTTTGAGCAGCCTGGATGCGCAGCTGGGGCATTGTGCCGGGGAGGAAACGGGCAAACTCCGCAGCACCCACTGCCGCATATTTTTCCCTCAGTGCATCATTGCATTGGAGGTCAATCAACTCCATTTGGAGGTTTGGTGGTGAGCTTTCCACGTCAACAGCAAATGGGTTACCGAGCAGTTCCAACCTGCTTTTTTGTGCTTCAAAGTCAGCAAATCGGCGTCGAAAGTCAGTGGTAAGCATACCTATTTTATCAGCCAACTGTGTGCTCGGGAACGCACTGGTAGAGAGCTTCTCTTTCATGGTCTGGCAGCTGGGAAAGTGGCTCAAATTTTCTTTCCGCATCTGCGTCTCCCACAGAGTCAGTTTGGTTTTAAATGCCTTCACTGTACTGTACATATCAGAGATGACACGATCCCGACCCTGCAGCTGCAAGTTTATTGCATTCAGATGACTCGTAATGTCACACAGAAAAGCCATTTCACACAGAAACATTTCGTCTCGGAGTTGTGTTGTGTCTTTCCCTTTGCTGTCCAAGAATAGACAAATCTCCTCACGAAGCTCGAAACATCTTTGAAGCACCTTTCCCTGGCTTAGCCATCGCACCTCTGTGTGATAAGGCAAATCACCATGCTCCGTTTCTAACTCCGTCAGAAATGCCTTGAACTGGCGGTGATTCAAACCTTTGGCTCTGATAAAGTTAACTGTGCGCGTGATGATGCTCATTACATGCTCCATTTTCAAGGCTTTACCGCACAACGCTTCCTGGTGTATGATACAATGATAAGCTGTCAGCTCACCTGTCGCGTTTTCCTCTTGCATCTTTTCCCGTATCTTCGCCACCAGTCCGCTCCTGTGTCCACACATCGCAGGTGCTCCGTCGGTTGTCAAACCCACGAGTTTTTCCCAAGGCAGCTCCATCTCATTTACACATCTTGACACCTCTTCATACAAATCATGCCCCGTAGTTGTGCCATGCATAGGACGTAAAGCCAAAAACTCCTCTGTCACGCTTAGGCTGGAGTCCACTCCGCGGATGAAAATTGACAACTGGGCAATGTCAGAAATGTCGGTGCTCTCATCCACAGCCAAGGAATATGCAATAAAATCTTTTCCCTTTTTCACAAGCTGCTCTTTTAGATTGATGGACAACTGGTCTACTCTCTCGGCAATGGTGTTTCTGCTCAGACTCACATTTAAAAAGAGTTGCCTTTTTTCTGGGCAAACTTCGTCACAAA
Source organism: Oncorhynchus mykiss (assembly GCF_013265735.2). Taxonomy (NCBI): domain Eukaryota; kingdom Metazoa; phylum Chordata; class Actinopteri; order Salmoniformes; family Salmonidae; genus Oncorhynchus; species Oncorhynchus mykiss. Next base: position 57,733,669 of record NC_048583.1, on the reverse strand, counting down.
CTTTAATCATGCAGTTTTTGATGAAATCCCCCTCCGTAAATGGCCGGGCTGATTTAGCGATCTCTTCTGCCAAAATAAAACTGGCCTTGACAGCAGCCTGTCGAGATTTGAGGCCTCGTTTTAATTCCTCTGCCTTTTGTAGCCTTTGTTCCATGTCCATATTCTTGTTTTTGTCCGCGTGTTTCGTTTCATAATGTCGTCTCAGATTATACTCTTTCAGTACCGCCACACTTTCTCCACACAGAAGACACACAGGTTTTCCAGCTACCTTCGTGAACATATACTCCGACTCCCACCTTGTTTGAAACCCCCGGTTCTCAGTATCCACCTTCCGTTTTGCCATTTTTGATGGGTATCTGAAAGTTAATTTTACTGTGATGCTGACGACTGCTGTGCCAATAAATATTGAAATGAAGCAGCCTACTGCTCGGTGCGTCACCTTTGCATTGTGGGAAATGTAGTATTGGTGCGTGTAAAAGATCTGCGGGCTGCCGGCTTGCTGCGGGCCGGTTCTAATAATAAATCAAGATCATCCCAGGGGCCGTAAAAAACCTTCTTGCGGGCCGGATGTGGCCCGCGGGCCTTGACTCTGACATATGTGTTCTAGGGTATGCTGCTTAATGAGTTCTGGTTAGACTGGGTCTGGGGCTCCCGCTTGTTCCCTCTCTCTTCTCAGACTAACTAATTGCATGGAGCCATCATTGGGGCATTCTGACTCAACGGATTAGCTATAGCTTAGCCTGCTCTGTTTGAGGGAAAGCTTGGGCTAATAAATCCGGTCCTAAAATACTGTGTTGGTTAACCTCTTTGCTCACCCTCCCTGCCTCTCGTGGGCTGTGAAGCAAGGTTCAAGGTTTAGTTAATTTAGTACCATCGCCTTGTGTCCATTGTCACTACCACCCAAGTACAACACGGACTGTGGCCATTGTCACTACCGCCCTAGCAAAACACTGACTGCATTTTGATTTGCTCAACTTTACACCTACAAAGTGAAATATTATGCTTATTGACCTTTCTGATTAAAGGTTAGGCTATATACCGTTTTAGGCTATATCCTAGCACTAGTATGTGATCAATCCCTCTTCATACATTTCCATGGTAACAGAGTGACAATGACTCAGATTTTTCGCTTTAAAACACACTACCGGCCAAAGGTTTTAGAATGCCTACTCATTCAAGGGTTTTTCTTTATTTTTACTATTTTCAGCACTATGAAATAACACATGGAATCATGTAGTAACCAAAAAAAAGTGTTAAACAAATTAAAATATGAGATTCTTCAATTAGCCACCATTTGCCTTGTTGAAAGCTTTGCACACTCTTGGCATTCTCTCAACCAGCTTCATGAATGCTTTCCCAACAGTCTTGAAGGAGCTCCCACATATGCTGAGCACTTGTTGGCAGCTTTACCATCACTCTCCGGTCCGACTCATCCCAAACCATCTCAATTTGGTTGAGGTCGGGGAATTGTGGAGGCCAGGTCATCTGATGCAGCACTCCATCACTCTCCTTCTTGGTCAAATAGCCCTTACACAGCCTGGAGGTGTGTTGGGTCATTGTCCTGTTGAAAAACAAATGATAGTCCTACTAGGCCCAAACCAGATGAGATGGCGTACCACAGCATTCTGCAGCGATAGCCATGCTGGTTAAGTGTACCTTGAATTCTAAATAAATCCCAGACCGTGTCACCAGCAAAGCACCCCCACACCATAACACCTCCTTCTCTGAGCTTCACGGTGGGAAAAACACATGCAGAGATCATCCGTTCATGTTCATTGGTGTCCTTTTAGTAGTGGTTTCTTTACAGCAATTCGACCATGAAGGCCCGACTCACACCACCGCTCTGAACAGGTGACGTTGAGATGTGTTTGTTACTTGAACTCTGAAGCATGTATTTGGGCTGAAATTTCTGAGGCTGGTAACTTAAATGAATGTATTCTCTGCAGCAGTGGTAACTCTGGGTCTTCCTGTGGCGGTCCTCATGAGAGCCAGTTTCATCATAGCGCTTGATGGTTTTTGAAACCGCACTTGAAGAATGTTTCAAAGTGCTTGAAATTTTCCATATTGACTGACCTTCATGTCGTAAGGTAATGATGGATTGTCGGTTGTCTTTGCTTATTTGAGCTGTTCGTGCCATAATATGGACTTGGTCTTTTACCAAAAAGGGCTATATTCTGTATACCACCCCTAACTTGTCACAACACAACTGATTGGCTCCAATGCATTAATTTGTGAAATTTCTTTCCTTCTTAACTTAAGGCACACCTGTTAATTGAAATGCATTCCAGGGGACTACCTCATGAAGCTGGTTGAGAGAATACTGAGAGTGTGCAAAGCTGTCAAAGGCAAATAGTGGCTATTGGAACAATATAACATATTTTAACACTTTTTGGTTACTACATGTTTCCATAAGTGTTATTTCATAGTTAGGTCTTCACTATTATTCTACAATGTAGAAAATAGAAGTAAAAATAAATGTGTTTTTGAATGAGGTGTCCAAACTTTTGATCAAAAACCAATGATTGCAAAGTCAAACAAACCATACAAATCTATGCACAAGGACTACTTGTAACAATTTCCACTGAAAAGTTTACAACAAACAACATTTACTTGAACCGTAATGGCAAAAAACCGAGTCTGTCACTCTTATTGTGGAATTGTCCTAATCTGATAGTGTGAATAATCCCTCTAAATCCCTATTGTGCTGCTTTCAATTAGGCTGGTTACAATTCTTACAGTAAATAAGAAGCATTTTAATATAGCCCTGATAGTAGAATATTCAGGTGTCGATGGCACCGTCAGCTCCGATAAGCCAGTACAAGGGTGCATGTAGCATACCTCAACTTCAGGCTCCATAAACAGACCAACGTCAGCCATAATAAAAATGGGCCATCTAGATGTGGATTTCCCTAGAGCCATTGTTAGTTGTTATGTTGACATTCCGATCTGATCCCAAGAACTTAGTACGACTCAGCAATTGGACAAACAATGCATCAACAAATACACAAAACAGCACTTGAATCATTTGTCTAGACATTTAGCAATGGTGCTAATCCCCAGATATATCTGGTCTGCTAGTCTTCTGTTTTGCAAGAATGTTCTGACTACTCTAAGATGTGTAAATAATAATCTCAGATTTTTAGTTTTGAGTTAGTTTCTTATCCCCTCATGGGCTGGAGGTTTGACACCCTGTAGGTCATATGTTCAGCACCCCTGCCCTAGATCCAGGCTAGTGAGACTGAGTCAGATACTGATGATAGTATAGTGCAGGAGTACTCCAGTACTATTTGAGAAGGTCCGGTCGCACTAATTTCCTAGGTGGCAAAGGTCCAAATGGGTAATGTAATTTATCGGCCTAGTAACAAACCCCCACCCAGCAACCCATGTTACCGTTTTAAGTTAATTTCCTGCAATTCTATGCATTTTTATATGATACCAGAGGTTGAAACTTGACCAAGTGTAAATAAAATAAGATTAAAAAAAATAAATGGTACTATGGTTTCCCATCCTTGGATTCCAGGGTATTTGTAATAACTATTATTCATACATTCATAATGGCTCTGTTTGGTATCAGTGTGGGTAATGCCTACTGCAGCCAGAAATGGACATGGTGTGACCGACTAAATAGCAGGGCCAGAGGAGAACCGATATTTGTCCAGTTGGTATTCAATGCCAAGGAAGTATAGCCTACATTCATTAGTAGTCCTGCTGAATGGGAGAGGTGGGCAGCTAGAGAACAAAGCCCCTTGACGACAGATATAACGGGGAGGAAAGTCAATGGAATTTGTCATTATTAAAATTGAAGAGGTGAAGTTGTTGCTTGCTGTGTTTACAGAGAAATAGTGCAGTAGAGTAATTTCATGGCATACTGTTGGCTGTGTGTGTCTACCTTGGGCAGCTTGGCATCCCTCCCCTCTACCAGAGTGACATTTATGAGCACTGACAAACTGGCACTGTGCCCTGGCTGACATGACAAAGCCTTTCTCACGCCATCGCCAGGAGAAGCTGGCTAGTCATGAGTTATTGGAGGAGCTGTAACACTATGTATAGTCTTTAGACTGAACACTATCGTCTATCGACTGCAAGAGGAAACCAAGACTTCTTGTACTTCAGCCATGCCACAGGGGTCTACATTTGCCTTGACTAGTTTGACCTCTTTTATGCAGGTTGGAAGATAATACCAGTTTTTCCTGAATCTATAGAGCCCAAGTCAGAAAATGTAAGAACATATTGTTTAGTTAGTAGGACTAAAGCATTGTCAACAAGCATACAACCGGGTAGACTGACATGTTGTTGTACTTGAAGGTAGGGTCGCAGAATTCCCCAAACCTGTGAGGTTTCCAGACTACGGCGACCCTACCTGAACCTCTTGATTTAACTCAATAGAAATTAACCCATTATTTTTGTTTTTCTCACCAAAACAGACATGGCTGAGCCCATCCAGCAGATTACCAGCAACAACAATGGCCAACACGACCGGGAGCACGTGCCCTTCACCCTCATCGCGCGTAAGGAAAAGGCAAGTCTATGATGGACTCATTCACCAACGAACCAATGTCTACTCTGCCGGCCACGCAACAAGACGTTGGGCGGAATACCGTATCTCGGGGTATTTTGGAATACCAACGTAATGATTTTCATTATCTAGGATGTGCCAAGTAAATGCTCTGCATTTGGTTTACTAACTTGCTAGCTTGCAATTTAAAGCTTCTTGGTTACAGCAGAGCCGGATCAATCCTCTCCTGTAATCAAGATTCCTACTGTCTAATATTTGTTTTTTTTGCGTGCAGCAAACTGAGTAACCTTTTGAGAAAGTTGTCAAACTTTATGAGCTGGGTTAGACAACCTTGCAATTTGTTCGCTTGTGCTTGTTAGCATTTAGCTAGCATCTGCTATGGGAATTCCTTAGTACTTTGTTAGCATAATTCTTCATTTTTAGATTGGAACAAAATGGCAGCCCTTGTGTTATACCGTATAAAAAAAATCTGGATACCACCCAACCCTTACTAAGACTCATTGTAAAATGTGTGGTCCTATTCGCTTAATTCACACACCACAACACGTCACTTCCGGCTGCACTAAAATGAGGCTAGTGGGGGAAACCGAGACCAGAAACCTAGGCAACGCAGTCAAACATGTCATACTGCTGCGTCCCTGGATGTAACTCCTACAAAGGAGGGAGTCATGTCGAATGAACTTTCCACTGTTTCCACAAAGATCCTGCGCTACAACGCCAATGGGTGGCGAAAAATAAAATTGATGTCGGGACACACTTTGAAGGTAAGATTGTTAACGTTGCTGCTTAGCTAGGCAGCTAGGCTAACACTGCCACCAGTTAGCTGAGAATGGCTAACGATGGCCAACTTAGTAGCTAGCTTTGCATCTTACCAATATAGCTAGTTCTGAAGCTTGATAACTACAGTGGATTAATATTTCAAAGCACTTTGTGGACTCATTTTAAAATACAATATGTGAGAAAGTGATTCCAAGGGAGCAGGTTGTGCAGACTGTGTTAACCTGGACGTCCACTCCAAAGCCTGGTAGGAGGACCATCATCAGAAAAGCTGCAGGGTAGGCCTATCTAGCGTATGTTTACCCCGAAACTAGGTAGACTTCTTAATCAACCGTAATGTATTTTTCCTGTGTTGCCCGTCATGGCAGGGAGGCAGATGAGCTAAGGTAGTTGTCTATTATGACATGCATCTTTTCTGTAATTTTTCAATAGTTCATTGTCGATTTATGTAACCTAACCTTATATATATGCGCATTGACTCACTGGATGAGGGCCCGGCTTGCCAAATCATGCTCAGGTATAGACTTGCTATCTGAACTTCATTAGTGTTTTTCGTGGGTTTGAGGTATTTGGTTTAACCTGTCAAGTTCCCAATTACAATCTTTCACAATGAATACTCAGTTTCTGCCCCGTCTACTCTATTAACTTGCATGGACTGTATGTAGAGTTGGTCAGAGTTTCACTAACAGAAAAGGAACTCCCAAGTATTAATTTGCATGGCCTGTATTTGGAATAGAAGCTGTAGAGCTGATAGTATTCATTTTAAAAGCATTTTTGCCTTTTCACCTTGCAGTTCTGGCGATGAGGTGGAGGCAAGCATACCCTAACCATCCGTTACGATCAGAAACCTCTGCCTGTGGCGGAGCCGCTTGAAGAGGCACGCAAACCAGTTCCTCCTGCAACTCTTCTAGTGTGACAACAAGAAAGTCATGTTTTTTTTTACACTGGATTTAGGGTCTACCTTACTCTAAAAGCAGAAACAGATTAACACACACGTAGACTTGGCTTTAGAGCTTAACCTTAACGGATCAGTGTTTTCTCTTTCTGTGCTGTGTTAAACTGGGCTTCCTTAAACTGGAGTTAGCTGTTTGTTTCAATGCATCACAGTCCAGGAGGATGCGTGTCACCTGGGTGAACAACTTTTTTTCACCCTTTTCTTTTAACTTCATTTTAGGATCCCTTTCAGTTTGGCCTCCAAGGGGAACTGTTCATGAGCTGATGTCCCTTTGTTTCAGGAACACATTTCCATATACCAGAGTAATACTGGACTGTACTGAAATGCATGTGCAAAGGCCTAGCTCAGAAACACTAACTATACTGAACAAAAATATAAACGCAACATTTTTTTTTAAACTGAGTTACAGTTCATATTAATATAATCATTAGGCCCGAATCTATGAATTTCCCATGACATCTATGCAGCTGTTGGTCACAGATATAGAAAAAAGAAATCTCACGGAATTTTTGTGCATTCAATTGTCATCGATTAAAATGCATTTGTGTTCGTTGCCTGGAGCTTATGCCTTCCCATACCTTAACCCTCGTCCACACAATGCCATACACGTGGTCTGCCGTTGTGAAGCCAGTTGGACACGCTGGCAAATTCTCTAAAACGACGTTGGAGGTGGCTTATGGTGGAGAAATGTAACATTAAATTCTCTGGCAACAGCTCTGGTGGATATTCCTGCAGTCAGCATGCCAATTGCACGCTCACGCAACTCGACATCTGTGGCATTATGTTGTGACGAAACTGCACATTTTAGAGTGGCCTTTTATTCTCTACAGCACAAGATGCACCTGTGTAAAGATCATGCTGTTTTGCTTGTTAGCAACCTTCATACAGGGTCAAAATCAGACAAGGACATCACTAGACAGTCAGGGATTCTTCCTCTTCTGGAGGGAGATGATGTCCAATAAAAACTTCCTTATAAATTAATCCCACCATTTTTTTAGGCCCAAACTGGGCATTTTAGCCAAGGTGATAATCTAGCCATGGCTCATGACTCCCGATTCATTACATTGGACAAAGGCGTCTTCTGTACAGGGGAGTTTTGTTAAGAGCCCCGACGCCCGGTCTCAACATTAACATGCATCACTTGCAGGATGGTTTTGGAAGCATAAGGACCGTCTCTAACTTATCAGCGACAGATCGGTTTCAAAAAAACAAAAGGTTACATTGATACACCTCTTTTTTTATAGAGTTCCCACACAGCCATATCTCCATGTTACAGTGTGTGTTTACGGAAGACAGAGGTACCACCTGTGCAAATTAGCTATCTAGCATGCGCCGAACATTTATTTTTAGAGGGAGTGTTTGTCTGTTTTGGCTCCCAGAGCCAGTCTTCCTCTGAACATCCTTTTGGTCCTTAATAAATCTTCTGAAGGATCGGCGTTCCGTCAACAGGACAGTTGTAAATCATGCAGCGCGTTGTGTCAAAATCTCAGATTTTAGAGAAACAACAAATGTCGGTACACGTAAGTCTTATATCGGCTGAAAGCTTAAATTCTTGTTAATATAACTGCACTGTCCAATTTACAGTAGCTATTACTGCGAAAAAATGCCATGCTATTGTTTGAGAGCTCCTAACAAAACACATTAATGCGATAGGTTTGATAAATTCACCTCTGAAGGTGAAATGTGTACTTACATTCTGAAATCTTGCTCTGGTTTATCATCTAAAGGGTCCCAGAGATAACCTGAAGGTCCATATAGCATGCATGTTTGATTTTGTATTTCCACTCATTCAATTTGCAAAGAAAATAATAAATCTCACCCTAAACGTTGTTTCAACGAGTCTAATCACGTTTATCTATTCCTCAGAGATCCTAGAAGGTAACAAGACTTCACTATTTTTAATTAGGGGTGTAGCATGTCCTATAGCACACCATATTTGGTCAGAGAGCGACGCCTTCATGGCACGCCAATGACGCGGGCGGCCATTACTTGAACGACTGTATCCTCGTCAAACAAAGCTAGCTAGATAGCCAATGAGCTGGGCTTTACGGGAGTGTCCGGAAACCATGTATATGTCGTAAAATGTAGCTACTAACCTTGTAGGACAGCATTCCTTTTCATGTTGGACAAAAATTCTAAGGATATTCAGAGTTATGAAAACTGGTTGATTTGTAAATTTTGAACTTATAATACTGGAAATGCTAAATCAAAGTCCAAGTATACAGATTTGACGATATTCTTGCAGAAAAATGGAATATGAATGCGACTGTCTCCTTCACGATTTGCCCAAATGTACCTGGGGACTTCCCACAAAGTCTTGTTGTTCACTCATAAGTCAAGTTAGTCATCTGAAATTTTGCACATACCCTGCTATCGGAATTACAACCAGACTGTTGGCTAGAATTATGACCTTTCTCTTGCATTACAAAGATGGTGGTAGAATAGGACCGTTTTTCTTTTTTTTTTCTTCTACCAGATCTATTGTGTTTGTTATTCTCCTACATTCAAATTCAAATACATCAAATTTCCACAAACTTCAAAGTGTTTCCTTTCAAATGGTATCAAGAATATGCATTTCCTTGCTTCAGGGCCTGAGCTACAGGCAGTTAGATTTGGGTCATTTAGGTTGAAAATTGGGAAAAAAGGAGGCTATCCCTAAGGAGTATTGTAATGGTAGGCTCCTTGAGAGTACATCTTGGGCTAGGGATAATCTAAAAAAAATTACATTTTATAAACGTTTACATACAAAAAAAATCAAAATGTTTGTACTCTAACAATAAACTATGATAAATTCATACTGCATAGCTGTTCTTTTTACTTACATAGAGCTAATATGAAATGCTGGAAAAAGAAAAATCGCCCAACTCGCGTTTCATCTTTCCCCACTTGTCTGCATTTAAAGTTTCTCTCCAGCTGATAGTTGGTGCACATCAAAGTCACACAATTTGGTTCCTGTGATACCCATTTGATAGTGGTAATTGCGATTTTATGTTTCAAGGAGAAAGCACCATCTGCATTTGAAGTGAGGTATGGACAACTCTCGTAGCTGTTCTGATCTGGCCATTAAAATAAAAAATTTAAAAAATAGGACATGAGAAGGAGTATGATAATGATGCTTTCCTCCACCGCCTATACATAAAGGTTGATGGTAATGAAGGGGATGACTAAAATGGCAACTTAATTTTGTCATCTGAGAACTGATTACGTTCCGTATTTTCCCCGAGGACTGAATACCACTTTTGTGGTTTAAAATCCTGGTCGCAGCGCCAACGCATTTCCACTGACACTGACAGCCGTTTCTGTTGAGACCTGACACCAAGGCTGACTAGTTGTGTTTACAATGTGATGAAAGCTGATATGACTGCGATTGCCATTTTATTTTGGATGGGGAAGAGGCAATCCCCTCAGCCAATTCAATAAGCCTCCTAGTCACTTTTTTTTTTTTTTTTTTTTAATGGTCTGATTGGCTTTCCTCAAGTTAGGGTTTGGCTGGAGTGTTAAACAAAGGAGAGATGTGTTATCTTTTAATGTCTGTGTCAATCAACAAATCCCAGACCCATCAGTAGAGTTGAAAATGTGATGGAAACCCATTTTAAACTTGTATTTGGTACATGGGAATTTAACATCACGCACAGCCTTTTATCTGCAAAAAAATTATGTTTGATGGAAACATCCCTGGGGGGAAATGCTCATTTTATGTAGATTTTACAATATTTGCATGAAATTCTGTCGCTAACTGAATGGAAACCTAGCTACTGACGACTGAATCTATTAACATGCTGAAACAAAGTGTTGTTACACTGCATTAGGCGTTATTAAGTGTTTAGGTAGTGACCCAGTGCTCTGTTTGTGTGTACACAGTGTGGAGACATGCTCTATGAGAAGAGACACTATGAGAAGGCCCACTGGGCGTGTATCACAGTTCATGAGGACACCTACGAGCAGAGCATCTGTTACGGCTTCATGAAGCTCATGAGATACATCTGCCAGCAGAACTCCTCAGGTGAGCCCAAAGCAGCCTTCATCGGAGTCATTGGGCCTATATCCTTCTAACATTATCCTTATGTAACAGTATAACTTTAGACCGTCCCCTCGCCCATACCCGGGCGCGAACCAGGGACCCTCTGCACACATCAACAACAGTCACCCACGAAGCATCGTTACCCATCGCTCCACAAAAGCCGCGGCCCTTGCAGAGCAAGGGGAACCACTACTTCAAGGTTTCAGAGCAAGTGACGTCACCGATTGAAACGCTATTTAGCGCGCACCGCTAACTAAGCTAGCCGTTTCACATCCGTTACATTTAGCCAAGTCTAGTTCAGACGCCTGACTCTTGGTTGTCCATGTCCTGTCCTTAGGTAGCTATCTGGGTATGACCATCCCTATCCTGACTGTGATCCGTACGGATGAGAACCACTCTGTCTTATCCAGGGACGTCACTGTGGCCTACTACCTGCCCACAGAATACCAAGTCCAGCCACCCCTGCCTTCTGACACTGAAATAAGCATTGAGGAATGGCCTGCCACCATTGTATACACAAGGTAGGAGTTTTGATTTTTTTTTTTATGGCAATACAATATGAAAGTAGATGAATTATAAACTTTTTAAATTGTAATCATTACTGGAACCACTGTCAGTTTGAGGCATAAACAAGTTCGGTTTCTAGTAAAACGAGTGAATTTCACTTTTCGGCCTACAGTTAGTCAAGAAGTTAGCTTGCTGGTTTTCGGGAACCCAGAACCAAATTTCATGTACGTAACTAGCTAGCTACTTGATTGGATACAAACATTAAGTCAGTCACATGAGGCTATTTAGCTAAAGTTAATGACATTATTTCAGTCGGTTAGCCACTAATACTTTTATGCTAGACACCATGTTGATGCATCCTTCTTCCAAAAATGATAGTGGCTGCAGTTTTGTTTTAATTTAGCATATTGTTTTGGACAATCTCAAATCGAGTCTATTCAAAAGCCTAGTGAATTTACATAGCAGAATGAGAGTAAGGAAGTTATAATGACTCCAGTGTTAGACCTGCACCTGCAAACGCACACCTCCCTTACTTGAAATCAAATCTCATTCGATTCCTATGTGCCCTGTGTTCTAACCTCCAGGTCCTTCACTGGCGCCACAAACGAGGTGACCATCATTAATGAGATCAGCGCCATGGCGGAAATGCTGGACTCCCCTGCCATGCATGTGAATGACTCGTTCATCGTGGCCGGCTACACCAACCCTGCGGTGGCGAACCGACAGAATGAGATTTGGTTCCTGGAGCGGCCTTGAGGGTCAGCCTAACCTTGGCCCATCCTCCTAAACCTGACCCACCCAACACCCCCGTCCTCATCCTATCCTACTGATTCACCCCTTCCTGTTCTAGAGAGAAGAGACTTAGGGGCTTTGCTGAAAAGGGCCCTTATTACTAGTCCTGTGCGAGGCTGCATCCTTTGGGTCCATGAACACCTTTACGATAGGGTATCTAGATTAGATATTTTACTCTGCTGTTTTCCTCACATAGTTGGGGCTTGACATTCACTTATTTTAGTCACTTGTCATTCGGACAAGTAGGACAGATTTTTCATTTTACTTGTCCCCCAAAAAAATAATGGGCCGCAACACTATTTTTTACATCATTGTATGATGAAAGGAACCACTTTACAAAATAAAATGGAGAATCAGACAAAAAATGTAGGAAACCATCTATCTATTGGCTTCTTTGCCTGTCTCAAAATACAACACTGCCCCTTTTAAGGCTCTCCTGGAGGATAGTTGGCCACCCTTAGCCTATAAAATATTGCAACGTTACAACTACAACCAAATACTTTGTCTTCGTAAAAATAATTCCCTTTGCCAATAAGGTAGACGTCAAAGCAAAGTAACTAACAAATGTGGGATATCTTTTGACCGCGTGTGAGTTATTTGTCAATGAGGCTATTCTAATAATATTTTGAACGTTGTCAGAATGACATGGCCAATGTTTAATAGAGGTGGGAATCCCAGCTCACCAACTGTCAGATGTATTTCTCAACTCACAATGTTGAGCGCTTGATAGGTTTTACAACAGGGTTATGTAGCATTGCTTTACTAATGCACCCGTTCATCAATGTTGCACTGGAGTGCCGGTGACATGACATTAATGCACGCTGAATAGTTAGTTACAGAAAACTAGCCAGGCTAAACAAGATGTTTTGAATTGGCTATGTAGTTTTAGTCTGTTGTCTGTCATTATTAAAGGTTACCTCGCTGCTATAATGTCTGTCTGTCCATGGGCCTGCTCACACACGCAGGTGATTCACACACCATGACTTTTCCAGGATTTTAATGACCGTACCCTGTTTGCTGACCAAAATGAGCTATAACTGGGTAAAAAATTAAAAATAAACTAGCAAGGAATATCAACAAATGTGCACACGCTCGTGCCTGTCAATGCAATACAATTCTACTCAGATGCGAACAGTGCAAAACATCACATACGGGAGACACTTGTTTGATAGTGATTTTTGTGATATTTTTTTTACTTGTCCATTCGAACAACAAATCTATATTCTGCTTGCCCAACTTTTTATTTTACTTGTCTCGGACAAGCGTTAATGTTGAGCCCTGATAGTCTTGACGACCTCCGAAGGGTGAGGAGTCATGTGACGTTTACTTGATGTTTTGTGAGAAGTGGATGGATATTAGAGCCATGCCTTTAGAGAGTTGGGCCAACTGTTAGGTTGTAAAATATCTTTCTAATTCTAGATATTCAGTGACATAGCGTTGTTTAAATATTCCCCATGTCATGTGAATGGGGACAGCTAACATGGCTGCCATAGAATGTCGAATATTGTTCTAAATTCTAGACAGTGACATGGTGTTTAGATATTCCCCATGTCATTTGAATGGGGACAGCTAACATGGCTGCCATAGAATGTTGAATATTGTTCTAAATTCTAGACAGTGACATGGTGTTTAGATATTCCCCATGTCATGTGAATGGGGACAGCTAACATGTCTGCCATATAATGTTATAGTGTCATGTAAAGGCATCAATGCAGAAACCTCTATGCCCCATCTCTCTAAATACATGGTTCTGGTGGATCCTAGTTATTGCGCCAGTCACACTGTAAACCTTGAAGAACTGGAATCCTTACCAGGTTATTAACAATCCTGAACGATGACTGCTATTCCAGTCTGCTTTAGGGGGGGGGGGGGGGGGGGGGGATAAGTGCAGTCTTCACCATGGTAACTACCACCGTTTAGACCATTTAATGCGATAGGAGGGTGGATTTATTCGTTATGAAGTGTAAGTAAATTGTGTCATTCTCTTTCTGTCAATGAAAAACACTGAACATGACACAGACAAACACCGGATAAATTTAACAGCCAACAGTCTGAATGTATAAGCATGGTGAGACAGAGAAAATACGTATTACTACAAACCAAAATCACTTACCTTTTGTTGTATGACAATCGAGCAGCTATCTGCAGCGTACTACACTTTTCTATGCTCTGAGAGTCAATGCATTCCTCATTCTTAAAGCCATGATGTTCACAAACAACCTAATTCTGTCTCTTTACCTAATGTTCCAATCCAGACATTGTTTTGTGTCCGTGTGTGTGTGTACTATTCGCAAGTTACCTGACACTGCTGACGAGAAACGAGTAACATTGAAAACAGAGTAAAAGCATGGACCAGTGTGATGGAGCTGCCTATCATATACACGGTTATATTTGTTTATCTGAGTAAGAAAAGTGATTTATTAGTCCACAGCATTAGGGTTCTATACCCCATTTTAGCAAAAATCCATTAAAGCTCAAAATAACAAGAGGTATTTTCTATCTTCAAAATATTTTGTAATGGAACCAATTACTAAGAGGATGAATTTAGCTAACTAAGAAAAGTGATGTGTATCATAATCTATTTTGTTGACTCAACAAGTTCAAGCTCTATCAGTTGTTTTAAAGGAGAATAGGCCATTATTGCACAACACCGGGCTGTATATTGAAGTAGCTGTGACAACACCAGTCACAGTATGTCAGGTAACTGTACTTTGCCAAATAATCACTGTGTAAAGTCTTGTTCAGGAGATCATCTTTCTCATTAATGACCAGTCATAACCATTATTTGACCATGTTCCGCATTCAGCAGCATGTAAACAAACAGCGTCTCAATCACTTAAAATCGCCAAGTCCAGTCTGAAAGTAGTTCACAGAACCTGTCGTCCCCATGACTTCATGATCAGTGTAGTGATATAACGCGCGCCTTTTAACCGAGTTGTTTCAGTGGTGGTTAGTCTTAACTGTTTGGCCTCTGCAGCTTTTTACACTTTAGGTTAGTTGTTTTCCTGCCCGTAATCAGAGCTGATGTAGGATGTAACGTTAAAGTTCTAAATGTGATGTAGACACCACGTAGGATGTAACGTTAGTTCTAAATGTGATGTAGACACCACGTAGGATGTAACGTTAGTTCTAAATGTGATGTAGACACCACGTAGGATGTAACGTTAGTTCTAAATGTGATGTAGACACCACGTAGGATGTAACGTTAGTTCTAAATGTGATGTAGACACCACGTAGGATGTAACGTTAGTTCTAAATGTGATGTAGACACCACGTAGGATGTAACGTTAGTTCTAAATGTGATGTAGACACCACGTAGGATGAAGCGTTAGTTCTAAATGTGATGTAGACACCACGTAGGATGTAACGTTAAAGTTCTAAATGTGATGTAGACACCACGTAGGATGTAACGTTAAAGTTCTAAATGTGATGTAGACACCACGTAGGATGTAACGTTAGTTCTAAATGTGATGTAGACACCACGTAGGATGTAACGTTAAAGTTCTAAATGTGATGTAGACACCACGTAGGATGTAACGTTAGTTCTAAATGTGATGTAGACACCACGTAGGATGAAGCGTTAGTTCTAAATGTGATGTAGACACCACGTAGGATGTAACGTTAAAGTTCTAAATGTGATGTAGACACCACGTAGGATGTAACGTTAAAGTTCTAAATGTGATGTAGACACCACGTAGGATGTAACGTTAAAGTTCTAAATGTGATGTAGACACCACGTAGGATGTAACGTTAAAGTTCTAAATGTGATGTAGACACCACGTAGGATGAAGCGTTAGTTCTAAATGTGATGTAGACACCACGTAGGATGTAACGTTAAAGTTCTAAATGTGATGTAGACACCACGTAGGATGAAGCGTTAGTTCTAAATGTGATGTAGACACCACGTAGGATGTAACGTTAAAGTTCTAAATGTGATGTAGACACCACGTAGGATGAAGCGTTAGTTCTAAATGTGATGTAGACACCACGTAGGATGTAACGTTAGTTCTAAATGTGATGTAGACACCACGTAGGATGAAGCGTTAGTTCTAAATGTGATGTAGACACCACGTAGGATGTAACGTTAGTTCTAAATGTGATGTAGACACCATGTAGGATGAAGCGTTAGTTCTAAATGTGATGTAGACACCACGTAGGATGTAACGTTAAAGTTCTAAATGTGATGTAGACACCACGTAGGATGTAACGTTAGTTCTAAATGTGATGTAGACACCACGTAGGATGTAACGTTAGTTCTAAATGTGATGTAGACACCACGTAGGATGTAACGTTAGTTCTAAATGTGATGTAGACACCACGTAGGATGAAGCGTTAGTTCTAAATGTGATGTAGACACCACGTAGGATGTAACGTTAGTTCTAAATGTGATGTAGACACCACGTAGGATGTAACGTTAGTTCTAAATGTGATGTAGACACCACGTAGGATGTAACGTTAGTTCTAAATGTGATGTAGACACCACGTAGGATGAAGCGTTAGTTCTAAATGTGATGTAGACACCACGTAGGATGTAACGTTAGTTCTAAATGTGATGTAGACACCACGTAGGATGAAGCGTTAGTTCTAAATGTGATGTAGACACCACGTAGGATGAAGCGTTAGTTCTAAATGTGATGTAGACACCACGTAGGATGTAACGTTAAAGTTCTAAATGTGATGTAGACACCACGTAGGATGTAACGTTAGTTCTAAATGTGATGTAGGATGTAACGGTAGTTCTAAATGTGATGTAGACACCACGTAGGATGTAACGTTAGTTCTAAATGTGATGTAGACACCACGTAGGATGTAACGTTAGTTCTAAATGTGATGTAGACACCACGTAGGATGTAACGTTAGTTCTAAATGTGACGTAGACACCACGTAGGATGTAACGTTAGTTCTAAATGTGATGTAGACACCACGTAGGATGTAACGTTAGTTCTAAATGTGCACGAAATTGGAGAATGCTGAATGATTTGAACTGGGTGTCCGCCATGACTCCAACACGTCTAACTAACAGACTGGTCCTTTGGGAACAATTGGAGCGAAGGCAGTTTGGGGGGTTTTTGCAAACATTTTTCTGTGTTTTTCGTAAAAGTGTGCTGTGCAGAAAAACATTTGAAATGCAATGACGAAAGCTACTATGGATTTCTTGATTGTTTTTGTTAAAATGTTTTGTTTCCTTTAAGAAATAAAAATGATATTACATCTGTGGGCCTTCGTGTGATTCTAGCAAGGATGGTGGGGATAGATATTTCCCTATTAAAATATACAATCCTAATAGTAACCTAGACTACCACTTTATACAAAAGTTTCATTGGTCAAGTCCAAACATACGAAAACAGATCAGCATCTGGAAAGTCTGGCTTTGAACCGATATGGTGCCAGTGAGCACAGAAATGGCACCAGACTAGAGATGAGGCTATTGAAACCTGAATGTTTGGAGGCATGAGGTTACTAGACCCCAGCTCAGTGCTGTGCCTGAGGGAGCAGGAATCACCAGAGAGAACATCCTGACACGTACTGAAAAATGACCCGATTCACACCCACATCAAGTGTGTACATTTCTTTCACGAGATCAAAATGCATAGTCTACAAAAGAGGGCAAGGGGCACACCCTTTTTTTTTCTTGGGAACAAATATTCTTCCCCCATGACAAGGGAACAATTGGGGGCTCAGCTACAATCAGTTACACAAACCCTAACAAAAGGGAACCATGCACCATTTATCACCATACCATATCAGGCTGTCACATGGATATTATGCAATGCCCAGGGAGAGGCAAACCTATGTAGGTTACACCAGTTGCCCTCAACATTGAGTAAGACAATGAAGGAGATGCTTGCTGAGGCAAACCTATTGTGGCCATGGCATCTTGTCTAGACCATCATCCAAGAGACTTCCTTACAGGGAAACTAAGCCAGCCACGCTCAAATAGATCTTGCATCTATTTGAGAAGCTAGACTCAAAATCAAATTGATTTATATAGCCCTTCTTACATCAGCTGATATATCAAAGTGCTGTACAGAAACCCAGCCTAAAACCCCAAACAGCAAGCAATGCAGGTGTAGAAGCACCCGCTGCAAGTCCCGCCTATCCTATCATTGGTTTTCACGAGCATACAAACCCAGGAGAGATTCATCAAAGATAACTAAAAACTAACTAGGTTTCCCCTTTTATCGCTGGAGTAGAGAAACACACAATTCTGTATGACTCCGGGTCAACATTCTGCAAAGAACCAGGAAAAATATATAAGACCATAGCAGTGGAGGCTGGTGGGAGGAGCTACACGAGGATGGGCTCATTGTAATGGCTGGAATGGCATAAATGGAACGGTATCAAACACAAACATATGGAAACAACACGTTTGACTCCGTTCCATCTAGTCCATTTCAGCCATTACAATGAGCCCGTTGTATAGTACCTCCCTCCTGCCTCCACTGGACCATAGGCGTGTTGGGTTAAATAACAACCCAGCGTTCATCTCCCGAGTCAAACTTAGCTAGCTAAAAGTCTATTTAATGTTTTGTGTGTTTCGACCCTTCCCGAAATGAATATAATTGATTCATAGTTGGTTTTAGTATTTCAACCTGCGTGTCATGATCACATCTGGTGTAGATGGACAAAAATCATACAACTGCGTGGCCGGTTTGGTCAGGGTGTTAAGAAATGCAGCACTTCAGACTAGCGTTGGTGCACTAACTAGGGCCTGTTGTTCAGCAGCACCACAAGGGTCCAGTCTCCTCCTGGCTGAGAATTAATTTATCCGATTCCCCTAGCAACCAGTCACTTCAGCTCCAGTGGCTTGATGGCTGTTGACAGTGGTTGAGGAGTAGTTTATAGCCCTATAACATTTTCTCAATTTTAGTTTAAGGTTTAACTCGAAATCCCCCCCCCCCGTTTTTTTAACAGAAAAACAACCAAATTGGACATTCTAAGTCCACAATGCTTAAACCACATCGGGAGACCACTTTTGAGGTCTGGGTCAAATCAAACATTGTAATATTTGGTTGTAGATACCCTTTAATTAAACTGTGCACCAGTCAAAACACTTGTTTGGTTAGTGGTGTTTCTGTAGCAAACGTGATTGCAGAGCTTACTAAACAAATCGTCACTGAATTTATGCAAATAATCATGATATCATTGATTGATGTAATGATTGTTATAAATAATCACGATCATCATTCTGCCAGGTAGGCTATGCTTGTAATTAGCATTTAACCGAGAAAAGCCTTTCCATCTACCAGAAGACGATTAGCATTATCGCTAACTGCTACACAAAACTCACAAACACGGGCAATACGAATCACTGATGCATTTTGTTAATGTCTTATGATAATCTTGGACAAATTAATACACAAATAAATTCAATAGATTTAGTTGATTTCAGTACAATTTTGAATATTGTTGAATTATGTTTTAATGTCTGGATTCCGTGAATCCATCCAAGTTCTCCACATGGCAGATTTTATAGGACACTTGTAGTTTCTGGATTGGGCCTTTGCTCTCGAGCCAAAGCATTCTACTACTCCAGCCATTTGAGACAGAATAGTGAGATGGGTGCTACAGTACAGAGGCCTCCACTCCTGGGATTAGACTCTAATGAGTGAACACTTCAGCGCACCGTGAACTCATTTGCACTGACAAGCTATTGTTTTAATTTATTTAACTAGGCAAGTCAGTTAAGAACAAATTCTTATTTACAATGACGGCCTACTAAAAGGCCTCTTGCAGGGACAGGGGCTGGGATAAAAAAAAAAAAGACAAAACACACCACAACACTACATAAAGAGAGACCTAAGACAACATAGCAAGACAACAACATAGCAAGGCAGCAACACCACATGACAACAACATGCTAGCAACACAACATGGCAGCAGCACAAAACATGGTACAAACATAGGGCACAGACAACAGCACAAAGGCGAAGCAGCCACAGCACAAAGGCGAAGCAGCCACAACTGTCAGTAAGAGTGTCCAGTGCACCCTGGGATGTAGATTTTTGTTATATCTTTAGAATTAATTATAATGAATTAAGTAATGTCACACAGAGGGAAAATGTACTTCCAAGTAGTGAATTTTTTTTTTTTTAAACCTGCAATGACAAATCTCAGCCACAAGATGGAGGCATACCAAAACAAATGTCATGTCCCAGGGTCAAAAGGGAGGCCACTCCTTTAATGCAGGATTCCTTTAATACGAGCATACAAACCCAGGAGAGATTCATCAAAGATGACTAAAAACTAACTAGGTTTCCCCTTTTATCTGTGTTGGAGTTAGAGAAACACACAATTTTGTATGACTCCGGGTCAACATTCTGCAAAGAACCAGGAAAAATATATAAGACCATAGCAGTGGAGGCTGGTGGGAGAAGCTATAGGAGTATGGCCTCATTGTAAAGGCGTAATTGGAATTCATGGAAACAACATGTTTGACTTCGTTCCATTCCAGCCATTACAATGAGCTCGTCCTCCTATAGCTCCTTCCATCAGCCTCCACTGGTGCTAGGATAGATACCTGGCAATAGGCGTGATTCCCTAGCCTCGTCAATCTCCACACACCTGACCAGCAGCGTGGGGCAGGTGTCTCGAGACAGGTCGTTCACCAACACCTGAGGAGTGAAGAAGAAGATGTGCCTGGACCTCCATAGTGCCCGCCTCTGCAGTGACTGAGCGCTCCGTGGTGGACAAGGAATGGAAATGTCAGAGAAGACCCTGTTCAAACATGGCTTATATCCTTACCTCGGCCCTGTTCAAACACTTAAGATACATGTGTTGCAATTTACCTGTCAACTCAGCCTGGTTTTATAGACATAACATAGTAAACGTAAATTCGGGACACTCAAATTAGTATGATATGTTACCTTTGCTGAGGAGCTGTCAAGGCTTGGGAAGTCATTGTAATATGTTGTTCTACTTGAGGTTGTCCCTGTGAGGCTATTAGTGTTCTCAATATTTGGTATATGTTGTTGTCCATAGCTAACTTATCAGCCTCGTAAACAGTAACTACCATTAAAACATAATGATCTTCATCAGCAGCAGCTTCCTCAATATGTCTCAGCTCACTGTCAGTTGTGGAGCCTTGACCAAATTCACCCCGCTGAGAGTTACGGGGCATAGGGGGTGGCAAAGTTGTCATTCACCTTCCGACTCTAGCCTGTGAATGCTGCGCTGCGGTTTGAGGTTGTTTTTCGCCAGCCCAACAAACTTACATTATTCGTTATTGACTAACCTTTTGCGGTACTGATGCACCGCAAGTCATTTGGTTTGTACCAGTCATTTTCACGTGCGGTGTCATAACGAAAATTGTAAACAATTAAATATATAAATAAGTACTTCCGGGGTCGCAGGTAGGCCTAATAATGGCTTTAAATAGTTAAAAAAAAAACATTTAGGTTTTCATGTCTTGCTAATACAGACGCATTTCCAACTTTTAATAGTTAACATTTTTTTTTTTTTTTTCAAATTTCACTGGGTACTTTTGTTTTTCAGTTCATGTGGGCTGGGACACTGGAAAATAAATAAAAAGTTGGTTCATTTCCAACAAATGTTGACGTTCACACGTTTTCATTTAAAAGCAGCTAGCTAAGCTAGATGTTTAACCAGCTAGCTAGGTAAATGACAACGTTTCCAAAAGTGTTGTTCCTCCTCTGCTTATCGTGTGTGTTGTCTTGCTGTGCATATTGCTGTTAAGCAGCTTCAAAGCTACTGTTGTTAGTTAGCATTGCCAGCAGGGACTGTGTGGGAGGGGGTGGTGTCCAACCACTGCTCAAAGGGATAAAACGCACTTTGATGATGAAATGTAACTTCCTTGTGTTATAAAATACACTTTACCAAGACAAATATGATTATTCATGTTCTTAATCGTTCAGAGGCGTCTTTCTCTAACACAGCATATGGAATTGTTTTATGATGGTCATACAGTACCATGGATCATTTAGCTATTTGATTTAGAATTTTAGGACCCCTGTAGGTATCACATTTTAAAGTGTTACATTTGGACTGTAGTACTATAGCTCATAGAAACAAATTGAAAAACACATGCATTAAATGGAAAAACAGACAGCCCCCCCAAAATCATAAGGAGTAAGGTTTTGAAGTCTCTGTCCTATATCTAGGAGATATAAGAAAGCTCAGGAAATAATTGTGTTTTTTGGACACATATTTAACAAAAATGTTTTGTTGTTACAAAACTACCTCTGTACTTCCATCATTTTTTTTTATGCCTGGCATGACACTTGTGATTGTCATAGAGCAAAACGGAGAACACCATCATGTTCGTGAGAGTGGTGGGGTCATATTAGTTTGTAGCCCAAACGGTTCAGGCACCACAGACAGAAGTTGGCACATTGGCGGTATAAACTAAAGATGAGTCCCGTGGGGGTAGTAGAGCAAAACTGGCGTTTTCGTGAGAAGACCGATTTTCGAGATGTCTCCTCCTCTGACAAACAGCACTGTAGCTCTGTCACTTTTCACGCAGATGCGGACGGCCGACATAAAAATAGCGGAAGGCCGACATGTGGATATCTCCAGCTTAAATTGACGGATTTTGATGGGGATTCTTTTATTATGTTACTTAGTTTGACACACGGTGGATCAACATACTCTTTTAAGCACCGAGCTCTGTAGGTTTCTCCAAACTTTTGAGTATTTTACATTTTACATTTTTTACATTTTGTGGTCATTGTCTTCAAAGTTGTTTACACGTGTCGCAAAAAGGAAAATTAGAATCATGACATGAGCTGAATTAGGCACAAAAATATATATGAAACTCGCAACGAGTTACAGTTCATATAAGGAAATCCATTTATATAAACTCATTAGGCCCTAATCTACGTATTTCACATGACTGGGAATACAAATATGCATCTGTTGGTCAGAAAAAAAAGAAAAATAAAGTAGGGGCGTGGATCAGAAAACCAGTCCGTATCTGGTGTGACCACCATTTGCATCATGCAGCACGACACATCTCCTTCACATAGAGTTGATCAGGCTGTTATTTGTGGCCTGTGGAATGTTGTCCCACTCCTCTTCAATGGCTGTGTGAATTTGCTGGATATTGGCGGGAACAGTAACACGCTGTCATACACATCGTTCCAAAGCATCCCAAACATGCTCAATTGGTGACATGTCTGGTGAGTATGCAGGCCATGGAAGAACTGGGACATTTTCAGGATTAGGTACAGATCGTTGCGACATGGGGCCATGCATTATCATGCTGAAACATGAGGTGATGGCGGTGGATGAATGGCATGACAATGGGCCTCAGGATCTCATCACGGTATCTCTGTGCATTCAAATTGCCTTCAATAAAATGCAATTGTGTCCGTATCTTATGCCTAACCATATCTTAATCCCACAGCCACCATGGGGCACTGTGTTCACAACGTTGATATCAGCAAACTGCTCGCCTACAAGACTCCATACACATGGTCTGCGGTTGTGAGGCTGGTTGGACATATTGCCAAATTCTCTAAAACGATGTTGGTAAAGAACATCTTATGTGGTAAAGAAATTAACATTACATTCTCTGGCAACAGCTCTGGTGGAGATTCCTGTAGTCAGCATGGCAATTGCATGCTCCCTCAAAACTTGAAACAACTGTGGCATTGTGTAGTGTGACAAAACTGAAGATTTTAGAGTTGCCTTTTATTGTACCTAGCACAAGGTGCGCCTGTGTAATGATCATGCTGTTTAATCAGCTTCTTGATATGCCACACCAGTCAGGTGGATGGATTATATTGACAAAGGAGAAATGCTCACTAATAGAACAATAAAACAAATTTGTGCCTAACATTTGAGAGAAATAAGCTTTTTGTGCATATGGAAAATTCCTGGGATCTTTTATTTCAGCTCATGAAACATGGGACCAACACTTTACATGTTGTGTTTTATATTTGTGTTCAGTATAAAAGGCTTTGAAAATGAATGGTATGAGCTCATTGCTCCAATGATATTTCATAGAGATGTACTGTTTTTGTGAGAAATCGTTGAAAAAAATAACAGTCATTTCTAATTAATATTTTAGTGTATACTAAAATATGAAAATACTACATGTTATGTCTCATAATCGATATCCATCTTACCTCTATATTGTTTTTGTCCTGCGGATTCGAGAAGACAAGTTCATCGGGAAAGTGAGCCTGTCAGGTAGCCAGTATCGTTAGTTCTTATACAGAATCCAGCCTAGTTCACAGATGCAATTTTCCAGATTTTTGAACACATTTTTTTTCCTGGCTATATCCTCTGTTGTTTTAGTCACCCTAATTATGGCCTCTATTGTTTTACTCACCCTAATTCTGGCCTCTATTGTTTTAGTCACCCTAATTCTGGCCTCTATTGTTTTAGTCACCCTAATTCTGGCCTCTATTGTTTTAGTCACCCTAATTCTGCCCTCTATTGTTTTAGTCACCCTAATTCTGGCTTCTATTGTTTTAGTCACCCTAATTCTGGCCTCTATTGTTTTAGCCACCCTAATTCTGGCCTCTATTGTTTTAGTCACCCTAATTCTGGCCTCTATTGTTTTAGTCACCCTAATTCTGGCTTCTATTGTTTTAGTCACCCTAATTCTGGCCTCTATTGTTTTAGTCACCCTAATTCTGGCCTCTATTGTTTTAGTCACCCTAATTCTGGCCTCTATTGTTTTAGTCACCCTAATTCTGGCCTCTATTGTTTTAGTCACCCTAATTCTAGCCTCTATTGTTTTAGTCACCCTAATTCTGGCCTCTATTGTTTTAGTCACCCTAATTCTGGCTTCTATTGTTTTAGTCACCCTAATTCTGGCCTCTATTGTTTTAGTCACCCTAATTCTGGCCTCCTACAAATGTAAAAACTCCAATAACCTTTGAATGGATTATGATAGAGACATGAGGTTTGAACCATTGACCAATTATCCATTGGTCAAAAGATGCATTTTTGATTGGACACCCTACACCTAGCTAATTCTGTTTAAGCTAAATGACGTTACAATGTTCTAGGCAGCAAACCTGTTATGAATGAATGCTCTGCCTAAATGGTCTGGATCATTAATGGCACAGACGTGCACAACATGATACTGGAACAACCGAGTTGCAGGTTCAAGACCTGTTCCCCTCTAACGTTACAGCCTTTATTTTCCCAGCATTCTTTTTTTGGATGGAAGCATTCCCATTTGTATTGGGGTTTGTGAGGGAGGTGACCACCCTGTATGACTGTACTACGGCCTCTGAACCGTCATGGCACATCAGGATGTTAGCTAACATTCCTGCAATGCAAGGTTTCTGATTCAAGGTTTCTGTTTTTCCCCTCAATTGCCTCATTAATGATAAGTTGTATCACACCTGGTTCTGTATTTAAGTGTTTCAGTGTTTACCTGATCCCACAGGCACACACTCGTGAATATTTGGTGAGATAAGAGATCAACTGTTTGAAGTTTGAAGACAGTGTGAGAGATATCGACGGAGACGTGAACCATTTAGATTGGAAGGGGAATATTATTCCCATACCTCATTTCAAAGACTTTGTAAGTAAGGCTTGCCCTTCTCCCGAAGATAATGAGTTCTGCTAGTCATTTCTGCTCAGTTGGTGTCTCTAACCAATGTTATTGTACTCTACCAGCAGGATGGCACATCTTCACCAAAAAACAAGTGAAAGAGGCACCAGACATAAGAAGCCTGGAACAGTCTGGGTTTAGATGTGAGCTACATTACAGCCATTTTCAGAAAGGTAAAGTCTGTGTGGGTGCGTGTGTGTCTGTGTGGGTGTGTGGAAACCCAAATGTTTGAGAGATGTCTCTCTCTCTCTCTCTGATCCTTGTTTTTATTACATTTATGCTCATTGTTTTTAAGTTATGTAAGTTAATGAGTTGCTTCTCAATGTATCTGCCTTCTCCCATGTTCCCAGCAGTGGAGTTGTCTGGCCATGGAGATGCTGTGGCTTCAGCATCATTTTCATTGAGGAAGGAGAAGATAAATATTGAATACAAAGGAAACAATTACATACTTTCTCTCTCTCTCTCTCTCTCTCTCTCTCTTCCAACAGTTGGGGTCTCTATAAGCTACAATATGAGGTCCTAAAACTAGCATGAAAGTGCATCCTTGTAGCTGTGTGGGCTAATATAGTCAAAATGTTTGTCCTTGGGTAAGTTGAGACAAGGGCCACCATACCCCATACAAATGAGGATTTCACTTTGTCAGTTTATGCATAACATGTATAGTATTTTTGCAATGTGTCATGCATATGAACTACAGATGTGTATTGTTACAGAGCAGACATCATAATATCCCATGTTTATAAACATAAAAGAGAGAGCAGCCAAGGAAGTGAGAGAAGGGAAGAAGTCCATTCGAGAACCAGCAAGGGATGTAAAAATAGACAGAATGACACTGAAGAGGGACATTGACGAAAAAGAAAACAAACATGTATCTGTGTGAAAGAGAGGCAATGACAGAGTAGCAGAGGAACACAAGGTCCTATCTGAAGACATGGACTCTGAGCTTGATAAACATATGAAGAATCTCGCGGACCAGCTGCCTACGAATTGGCACAGCGAAACAACATCCCTGTCCCGGACAACTGGTTAAGAACTGGAAGGGTAAGTGATATTGAACAGAGAGATCTATATCTGAATGTAAGCATGCATTTAAGATATACAATACATCACACCCCCATTTCATGAATTCAACTTTGACTCACCATCAGCATCACCCACTGTCACAGGACACCATCACCCATTTACCACAAGGCATATCAACTTACCCCGTAAGTTATAGCAAGAGACCACATTTTTTTGCACCAGCTATGTTTTCAAAACTGTTATATTTCCAGGGATACACGACATCTTGAAATATATGTAGATATCTTTGGTACATATTTCCCTTGAGGTAGTGATGCTGAATGTAAAAAACGTCTCAACATACCCCACTCTCCCCTACCTTTTGTATATCTCAAATGGTCAGTATGTTGTCCAGGAGAGCAGCCACGTGTGTTTCGAAGCAGAGGATCACTGATTTGAGCCCGGTATGGGGCAGTTGGAGAGTGGAGGAAGTTAATCTGTTAACAGCACACTGACCCCCGTTACAGGGGTGGCAGCTGGGCTCAGCTCAACGGCCGGGGTAGCGAGTTTAGAAGGTGTGAGTGTAATAGAGTTAAGAACTTACCGTAAGCTCACTCCACATCTAGTAGTGTAGTAGAGTTAAGAACTTACCGTAAGCTCACTCCACATCTAGTAGTGTAGTAGAGTTAAGAACTTACCGTTAACTCACTCCACTTCTAGTTTGAAATGTTGCCGATGTAGCTATCCAAATGGTACCTTTTGTTTAGCACAAACGGTTGGTATGTTGTCAAATACACATTGTCAAATTAAATATCAATTTAATAAAGATTATTTTTGTAAGTATCCATTGACACATTTTTTTTATTTTTTTTACTAGTTAATACAGTTGTTGCTACAGTACATGGGAGGTTCCTCTACGTCATTACAATGGTTGTCTGTATAACTGCATTTAACTATGATGATCTCCATTGTTTTCAAAATAAGTTATGGGAAAGATTCAAGGGAACTCCCTGCCATAACCAGTTTATCTCAGGTGATTCACACAAATGTTTCACAGTGAGAGCACACACTCAACACAATCATTTTAAATAGTGCAGTTATCTTAAACAACATACTGTTCCTGTCTATGTGGGTATCAAAATAAACACAAACGCTGCATGTGCTTTCCTGACAGCCCATACAAGGTCAAGGGAGACTGTTTGAAATGGATGTATGGAAATGGTATTCCTAGACCCTCTTGTTCCCTCCCAGAGCATTAACTTCTATTGTAGAAGGGTTATCCCTGAGATTTTACTGTAAATACTACAGAACTAGCAGCCATTAGGCTACACATGTGAATTCAACAGGCTTTCGAATAGTTAAAAAAATATATGTAAAGATGATGCATAGGAGTTTTATGGTTTTTATAATTTATTCAGCTTACAACACTTGCATCTTCTGTCTCTCGCTCTCCCTCTTTTGTTGTCGTTCGTTGCTGCTAATGGTTTGGCCCACAAAGCCAGTCATTGCTGGCTCTGCTGCCATGGCTACCAGGAAATACTCTCGGCCGCCAGAGAGTAGTGTGTGGAGAGAGAGAGAGAGGAGAGAGAGAGAACGTGACAGTCCAGAGCTGTGAGAGACCACCACACAGAACACAACAGATTAATTAGAACAGGTTTGAGTAGTAGTGGTAGTAACCAGAGCAGACAGGGATCGGAGACTGCAGACAGGAACCAGAGACGGAAGACAGGAACCAGAGACGGAAGACAGTATCTGGAAAAATGGCTTCCTGTGGGACAGCAACCCTCCTCCTGCCTCCAGTCAAGAGTGTGATGGTCTACAGGAACGGGGACCCCTTCTACTCCGGCAGGAGGTTTGTGGTCAACCATCGACAGGTGTCCACCATGGAGGCGTTTCTCAATGACGTGACCCACTGCATTCAGGCTCCGCTGGCCGTGAGGACCCTGTACACCCCCCGGCAGGGTCACCGGGTCAGGGAGCTGCATGACCTCCAGACCGGGGCCCAGTACGTGGCCGCAGGCTTCGAGAGGTTCAAGAAGCTTGAGTGAGTAGCCTATCAGGTAGAGTTGTCTAGATTAGAAAGGGCAATTAAAGGGCATTTCCACCACTTTTCCACAGTTACATTATCTCCAGCACAATGCCAGTGTCTACATAAGTGAAAATGCGATGACATCATCAACATGTAAAACATTTTTAAAACAGTGATTTTCAAACACTGAGATTCGCGTTGATGTGAGTAGCAAGAAAATACCCTCCCTCTGGTTAGAAACGGGCAAAAAAAAAAAGTTTTTCTACTTTTAATCCTACCCTATCATATCACAGATCATTCTTTTTTAGGACCTTCTCACCTTTTTAACCATATATCATAGAAACACACCATTTTCACATAGACACTGGTACAGTGATGGAGTTAATGAAAATGAGGTTGAAAAGTGGCGGAATTTCCCTTTAAGGTACTTTTAAATTGTTCAGATATGGTCCTACAGGGCTACCATGTATGTTTGTGTAAATATGATGTTGTCAAAATATTTTCTTCGATATTTATTGCTGTGTGCAGTAGATAAATGTAGATAGTAACCATTATATAAATATAGTAATACAGTAATACAGACGGTTATACAGTCAGTAATACAGTCGATTATACAGTCAGTAATTCAGTCGGTTATACAGTCAGTAATACAGTCGTCATACAGTCAGTAATACAGTAGGTTATACAGTCAGTAATACAGTCAGTAATACAGTCGATTATACAGTCAGTAATACAGTCGGTTATACAGTCAGTAATACAGTCGATTATACAGTCAGTAATACAGTCGATTATACAGTCAGTAATACAGTCGGTTATACAGTCAGTAATACAGTCGATTATACAGTCAGTAATACAGTCGATTATACAGTCAGTAATACAGTCGGTAATACAGTCAGTAATTCAGTCGGTTATACAGTCAGTAATACAGTCGTCATACAGTCAGTAATACAGTCAGTAATACAGTCGATTATACAGTCGATTATACAGTCAGTAATACAGTCGGTAATACAGTCAGTAATTCAGTCGGTTATACAGTCAGTAATACAGTCGTCATACAGTCAGTAATACAGTAGGTTATACAGTCAGTAATACAGTCGGTTATACAGTCAGTAATACAGTCGATTATACAGTCAGTAATACAGTAGGTTATACAGTCGGTAATACAGTCGTTATCAATCAAATCAAATCAAATTTATTTTATATAGCCCTTCGTACATCAGCTGATATCTCAAAGTGCTGTACAGAAACCCAGCCTAAAACCCCAAACAGCAAGCAATGCAGGTGAAGAAGCACGGTGGCTAGGAAAAACTCCCTAGAAAGGCCAAAACCTAGGAAGAAACCTAGAGAGGAACCAGGCTATGTGGGGTGGCCAGTCCTCTTCTGGCTGTGCCGGGTGGAGATTATAACAAAACATGGTCAAGATGTTCAAATGTTCATAAATGACCAGCATGGTCGAATAATAATAAGGCAGAATAGTTGAAACTGGAGCAGCAGCACAGTCAGGTGGACTGGGGACAGCAAGGAGTCATCATGTCAGGTAGTCCTGGGGCATGGTCCTAGGGCTCAGGTCCTCCGAGAGAGAGAAAGAAAGAGAGAATTAGAGAGAGCATATGTGGGATGGCCAGTCCTCTTCTGGCTGTGCCGGGTGGAGATTATAACAGAACATGGCCAAGATGTTCAAATGTTCATAAATGATCAGCATGGTCGAATAATAATAAGGCAGAACAGTTGAAACTGGAGCAGCAGCACAGCCAGGTGGACTGGGGACAGCAAGGAGTCATCATGTCAGGTAGTCCTGGGGCATGGTCCTAGGGCTCAGGTCCTCCGAGAGAGAGAAAGAGAGAAGGAGAGAATTAGAGAACGCACACTTAGATTCACACAGGACACCGAATAGGACAGGAGAAGTACTCCAGATATAACAAACTGACCCTAGCCCCCCGACACATAAACTACTGCAGCATAAATACTGGAGGCTGAGACAGGAGGGGTCAGGAGACACTGTGGCCCACTCCGAGGACACCCCCGGACAGGGCCAAACAGGAAGGATATAACCCCACCCACTTTGCCAAAGCACAGCCCCCACACCACTAGAGGGTTATACAGTCGGTTATACAGTCAGTAATACAGTCGGTAATACAGTCGGTAATACAGTCGGTAATACAGTCGATTATACAGTCAGTAATACAGTCGGTTATTCAGTCAGTAATACAGTCAGTAATACAGTCGATTATACAGTCAGTAATACAGTCAGTAATACAGTCGATTATACAGTCAGTAATACAGTCGGTAATACAGTCAGTAATACAGTCGATTATACAGTCAGTAATACAGTCGGTTATACAGTCAGTAATACAGTCAGTAATACAGTCGGTTATACAGTCAGTAATACAGTCAGTAATACAGTCGATTATACAGTCAGTAATACAGTCGGTTATACAGTCAGTAATACAGTCAGTAATACAGTTGATTATACAGTCAGTAATACAGTTGGTTATACAGTCAGTAATACAGTCGGTTATACCGTCAGTAATACAGTAGGTTATACAGTCGGTAATACAGTCAGTAATACAGTCGGTTATACAGTCGGTTATACAGTCAGTAATACAGTCGGTAATACAGTCGGTTATACAGTCAGTAATACAGTCGGTTATACAGTCAGTAATACAGTCGGTTATACAGTCAGTAATACAGTCGGTTATATAGTCGGTTATACAGTCGGTTATACAGTTGGTAATACAGTCGGTTATACAGTCAGAAATTCATACAGTAATATAGTCAGTAACACAGTCAGTAATACAGTCAGTAACAGTCAGTAATTCATACGGTAATACAGTCGGTAATACAGTAGATAATACAGTCGGTTATACAGTCAGTAATACAGTCAGTAATACAGTCGGTTATACAGTCAGTAATACAGTCAGTAATACAGTCGGTTATACAGTCAGTAATACAGTCGGTATTACAGTCAGTTATACAGTCGGTAATAGTCGGTTATATAGTCAGTAATACAGTCGGTAATACAGTCAGTAATACAGTCAGTAATTCATACAGTTATACAGTCAGTAACACAGTCAGTAATTCATACAGTAATACAGTTGGTAATACAGTAGATAATACAGTCAGTAATACAGTCGGTAATACAGTCTGTAAAACAGTCGGTTATACAGTCAGTAACACAGTCAGTAATTCATACAGTAATACAGTTGGTAATACAGTAGATAATACAGTCGGTTATACAGTCAGTAACACCGTCGGTTATACAGTCAGTAATTCATACAGTAATACAGTCAGTAATTCATACAGTAATACAGTTGGTAATACAGTAGATAATACAGTCGGTTATACAGTCAGTAACACCGTTGGTTATACAGTCAGTAATTCATACAGTAATACAGTCAGTAATACAGTTATGTGTTAAGCTGTGTCTCACTGAGGATGAATATGTGAACCTTTATCATGTCTATTTGTTTTTTCGTGCAGTTATTTGAACACGGGGCTGAAGAAGCAGCCTGTACCCATGGGAGAAGGAGCTCGGGTAAGCTTCAATATGGTTTTCTGTCTCTGTCGGCGGTACAGTCCGTTACTCATTAATCTAACCTATCTGGGGTAGGTCATGCTGACACACACACACACCCTCAAAATCAAGTAGATCTGAACTGGTAACAGTTGTAACAGAGAACAGGTTTTCTCTCACTGCGCAATGGTTATTATTTATTTGACCACACTTCATATTCATTGTGTTTAAATTTGGTTTTGGATGTGCTTTGCATGTCATAATACCGGACACTGTGGTAGACCAAAGTATGATAGACCAAAGCAATAGCATAGCATTGATTTTCGGATACGTGTAATCTGTAAATAATGGTCCTCAGCACCAACACAAACTCACAGAGGATGTAGACCACGCGTCAATAATAACAAATCAATGTTCTGTACCGTATTCAGTCTTACAGTGTCTCGTGTCATCCTTGGCCCATTTCAATAGATCTCTTGTTCACCATCGGATACATTCATATAAGGAAGATTGATCTTGTGTTAATGAGATCATGGACACATAAAACGCATTTCAAGCGCAGCATCTCAATTGCCGTTCACACAATGGAAAGTGCTTGCTTTGTATTCAGCCCAAATGGCTGGCTGGATGGATAGAGATGAATGTATTTCATTTTCAGCTGTGGAGCGTGTAGTGATTCAGAGCAATATCATAGTCCTATCTTTTACTGCAGTGGGCTAAATCAGGGTCACACGGAGTGTTTCCGGGTAGTCTTGAAACAAATCTACTTTGAAACGAAGGTATACACCTCACACACATGGTTATGGGCTTAGAAAAAAGAAGACATCTGTACCATATCAGGTATGGAGTTGAAATGTAGAACATTTAGAGTTTGCAAC
The DNA here is from genome assembly GCF_013265735.2 of Oncorhynchus mykiss. Taxonomy (NCBI): domain Eukaryota; kingdom Metazoa; phylum Chordata; class Actinopteri; order Salmoniformes; family Salmonidae; genus Oncorhynchus; species Oncorhynchus mykiss. Next base: position 57,701,144 of record NC_048583.1, on the reverse strand, counting down.
CCAATATTACACTATACATCACAGTTGACTGAAATATATCAAAACTGTTTGACATAGAAACACAGGATTTTCAGCGGGAAAAAAAGGTGTTCATTTGGAAATTATGAAAAATCTGAATAATATTACACCCATGAGGCCACTACAGGGCGAATTTGTCATTTGACTGCAGGAAAGCTGTGAACAAACATTCTCCATTGTCTGACTGAGACCAGAAGGGCCACCATAACTAACCCATCAACATTCATGTGAAATAGTAGAAAGGTAATTGTGTGGCACTTGAATTGGCACAGATATCGTTTTGCCATTGTGTGAGTGCCCTGCCTGTGCGCTTATATGGTGTTGTATATTAGCAGAGACAGTGTGATTTGACAGCTAACAACAAACATTCTCACAACTTTAGAGGACGTTTCCTTAAAAACTCTGACACACCGGTAGGATTGTTAAACGTTTGACTGCCGACAGTATTTAGCACCTCTGTACAGTGTCAGAGCTCTCTCTTTTGTGTTTAAAAAAAAATATATATTTTTTTAACTAGGCAAGACAGTTTACTTACAATGACGGCCTACCTGGGAACAGTGCCTTGTTCAGGGCCAGAATGACAGATTTTTGTCAGCTCAGGGATTCGGTCCAGCAACCTTTTGGTTACTGGCCCAACGCGCTAACAAGGCCTTGGAAGAGTCATCAGCCAATCAGCCTTGTTATAAAATACTCCAAAATACAAGGTGGCAGTAGCGCTGTTTGGCAATGCATATTTGTGGGTATTGCTTATGGTCTAGGTCAAAGCCATCTGCACTAATGTTGCTATTTTGTAGAACGCCCTTGTTGATACTAGCCAGATGCCCACAGCTAGATAACTACCTAGCAAGATGACAAAGAAACAATTTAATTTACTCTCCATAATTCCATACTGCCAGTGATAGCCAAATGTTTAGCTAGTTAACTAACGTTAGCATATTCGCTAGCTAGCACAACAACAGACAGGCGTTTCATGAAAACTAGCTAATCCATTGTTATTTAATTAGAATGTTAATACTAGCTACAGTGGTTAGCTAGCTTGGAGGAAGTATTTCGTGTTGTGTGCATTGCATCTCTGCACTTAGCTAGCTACCATCACATATAGCCTACATTGCATATGAAGTGTAACTGGCACATCTGTGAATGTACCGAGAAACAATCCTTTGTATTACTTTTTTGTTGTTGTCTCTTCCATGTGGGGGTTCGTGCTGTCTGATTGGCTCAAAATCAAGTTGTTGGCCACTGACGAGCATTGGGATTCGACAAGTATCGACGCTACCTAGTCGGCACCAATGACGTATTCAAACCCCGAAGCTATGTTTGGCCATTGAGAGGCTTTGAAGCCACCGGTTGGCCATATTGGCACTCCCTAGTTGGAGCAGTCCTCCATAGGAATGAATGGAATTCTACAGTATTTCAATTAAATGTTTCAAGAACAAAATTACACTTTAAGGAAAATGTTTATATATATATATTGGAGATATAGAAAGGCATTTATTCATGTCTACATTAGTTTTTGACACATTACCTAAAGTGTGTCAAAAACTAATGTAGACATGAATAAATGCCTTTCTATATCTTTCAAACAATTATTATTATTCTAAAACTTTTTGGGCTCTTTTTCTCCCAAATTTCATGATATCCAATTGGTAGTTACAGTCTTGTCCAATCGCTGCAACTCCCGTACCGACTCAGGAGGGGTTCAGGTCGAGAGCTATGCATCCTCCGAAACACAACCCCGCCAAGCCACACTGCTTCTTGACACACTGCTTGCCTAACCCGGAAGCCAGCCGCACCAATGTGTCAGAGGAAACTACAGATTGCGACCGAAGTCAGCGTGCATGCGCCCAGCCCACCACAAGGGGTCGCAATGACATCCCAACCGGCCAAACCCTCCCTTAACCTGGATGACGCTCTGTCAACAGTGTGCCGCCTCATGGGTCTCCCGGTCATGGCCAGCTGCGACACAGCCTGGGATCGAACCAGGGTCTTTAGTGACCAATATCTTTTTTTACAATAGAGGAGGAGTACCTAGATGTCTGTGAGGTGACTTCAATACAGCGTCCCACTGTCAGTCATCCAGGGTTTATCCGTGTCATCGGTCAGCACACAGCAGATACCCCTTGTTCTAGCAAGAGAAGGAGCAGCCTCCCACTGTGATAAGTACCTATCGGTAGTCTATCGGCAGTCTATCGGCAGCGAGGTTCTTGGTGTGTTTCATGCTTGAGAGTCTCATTGGGTCTTTACCTAAAGTTTTCATAGGAATGTGTCAGTGAGGTGCAAGGAATAAATAAGAACTTGTTCTTTAACTGACTTGCCTGGTTAAATAAAGGTTAAATATATTTTTTTTTAATAAATAAAAAAGAACTGTTTCCAGGAGACCATTTCCTCAAACAGAACTTTGCTGCACTCGCATTAACATCTGCTAACCATGTGTATGTGACCAATAAAATCTGATTTGAATTTACCCAGAATGTGTGTGGGGGGAGGTGGGGGGTCTCTATCCAGTACACACACTTGCTTGTGCAAAAGAAAACTATTTATAGGCCTAATAATAAAGACGTAATTTAAACAGGAAAAATGTATTACCTTTTAATGTGGCATGAACAGAGCCAGTCATGTTATTTTCATCCTATTGTCAGACAAATCACAAAAAGTAGGCTACCTGGTCATGTTCTTCTTCCTTTTCTTGAGTGTGCTTTTAACAGAGCAGAGATGTATCTAATGTCAAAACATGCTAAATTGGTTCTCAGGAGGTTTTTGTCAAACATCTGGGGAACTCTACAGGTAACAATACAAAAACATTCTCTCTCACTAGAATTGTTAGCTTGGTAACTCTGTTTAGAGAACTAAGTCATACAGTGGCCCCATCCTGTGTTATAAGGGCTCTGAACAAGCCTGGGCAGGCCTGATTCCCAGCCTACCCAGCCCTTTGCTGCCAGCCCCATGCCTACCACTCTGTTTAAATACAAAAACAACGTTGCATAGTGCCACTTCAAAGTGGAAGCATTGTAGAAACATTTATTTTCTAGCTGTGGTTGGATTTTGGTTGAAGTATTGATTTATCGATATATTATGTGGTCAGACACAATGAGTAGGGCTTGACTTCATAGGGCCTGACTTCATAGGGCTTGAGGTTTTTTTATAGGGCTTGACTTAATAGGGCTTTACTTAATAGGGCTTGAGTTCTTTTTATAGGGCTTGACTTAATAGGGCTTGACTTAATAGGGCTTGACTTAATAGGGCTTGACTTCATAGGGCCTGACTTCATAGGGCTTGAGGTTTCTTTATAGGGCTTGACTTAATAGGGCTTTACTTAATAGGGCTTGACTTCATATTGCTTGACTTTATAGGGCCTGACTTAATAGGGCTTGAGTTTTTTTATAGGGCTTGACTTAATAGGGCTTGAGTTTTTTTATAGGGCTTGACTTAATAGGGCTTGACTTAATAGGGTTTGACTTCATAGGGCTTGACTTCATAGGGCTTGACTTAATAGGGCTCGACTTCATAGGGCTTGACTTCATAGGGCTTGACTTAATAGGGTTTGACTTCATAGGCTTTGACTTCATAGACTCTGGATGTAATAGAAAGGTCAGGGGAAGTTTTGTGGACAGAGTGGCTATATAAAGTTTAGGTATTCAATGAAGTGGAGCACTCAGTCTGTCTTTGTAGATGTGTTATGTAGATACAGTATGTTTTTGGCCAAGATGATGATGTGTGTTGCCATGGACACAGCCCTCTGACTGATAAGCTATAATAATCATAATCATAATCATAATAATAGATCATAACCACTTATTGTGGAATGTCTGTGGATGTTCTGTTCTGAAATTAATACAATTGGTATTTAATTTGTTTTGGTAAATTATAGCAAATGGCACACTTGATGTCAATGTTTCCTCACATGGTTTAATTTGGCATTCACTGATCAGAGGAAGTGGTATTTCTTTCTTGTATTTTTTTCTGACCGACAAATCTATCTAAAACTACAGTGCAGTATTATTTTGTAATGTCATGTCTTTCTTTCCTAGGCAAGATTACTTCACAGACCGAATGTGTCAGCAAAATGGAGAAAGTATATTCCTCTACCCTGTATCATACAGTAAGATTCCCTGTTAACACACTCCCATTCATCATCTCAAATACTACACACATAGAAACACACTACGTATTTGCGTGTTCCTTTACAGTGTTTTCCGCAACGAAGATCTTCGCTGCTCTCCATTCCGTTTCATAATTCCCAGGACCTGGCAGCACGACCTGGATCAGATCCTCGGTCTAGTCACAGAGAAGGCCAGTTTACGCACTGGAGCAGTGCGCAGGTCAGATACGTACACATACACACCCTCACACATGCATATACACTGTACATACGCACACACTGACACACACACACCCTCACACAGCATGTTTGACCTATTAATGGCAGCCCAATGGCCCCTCAGGTACACAGATGACAGTCTCTCTGACCCCATTAGTGACCCCTGACCCTGTGACCCCTCAGGTTGTGCACTCTAGAGGGAGTAACGGTGTCCAGTGCAGACGAGCTGGTGAGTGGCCAGTTCTATGTGGCTGTGGGAGCAGAGAGGTTCAAGAAGCTTCCCTACGTGGAGCTGTTGGTTCCTAAAGCCTCTGAGAGGTATGGATGGAATTATCCTAGTACAGAGATTTTTAGATAATATGAAAATAGAACAAACAGCTTTTAGGCAGCCAAGACAGAAAATACTTTTATGAACTCACTTGACTTTTTCCCCCTCCTTACTATCTCTGACTTTGCTGATAGCTACTTTAGTGAAGAACAATTTACTTACTATGACCAAGATATGTGGTTGTCCCACCTAGCTATCTTAAGATCAATGCACTAACTGTATTTCGCTCTGGATAAGAGTGTCTGGTAAATGACTAAAAGGTCAAATGTAAGACTGTGTGGGTATTATATTCTAAAGATATATTGGTCTCAATGGGACTCCCTGCTAAAATAAAGGTAAAATAAATATAATATAATATATTATAATAAACATAATGAATATAATATGAAATTATATAATATAATATAATAAATATAATATATGTTAATATAATATGATATAATATTACATAATAAATATAATATGATATAATATATTAAATGCATTATGCTATAATATGATATAATAAATATAATATGAAATAATATAATTAATATAATATCATATATTTTAATGTAATATGATATAATATATTAGAATATAGTATGATATGATATAATATAATATGATATAAAAACATACATATGATCAAATATAATTTTTTATATAATATGATATAGTATGAGAAATATTATATGATATAATATATTAGAATCTAGTATGATATAATCTGATATAATATAATATATTTTAATATAATATGATATAGTATAATAAATAAAGTATGATATAATATAATATGATATCTGATATACTATATCATATTTTTTATATAATATGATATAGTATAATAAATATTATATTATATAATATATTAGAATATAGTTTGATATAATATAGTATGATATAATCTGATATAATATAATATATTTTAATATAATATGATATATTATATGATATAATATATTAGAATATAGTATGATATAATATAATATGATATATTTTAAAATATAATATAATAAATATGATATGATATAATATATTGGAATATAGTATGATATAATAAAATACATATGATATAATATAATATCATATTTTTTTAATATAATATGATATCATAAATATTATATGATAGAATATATTGGAATATAGTATGATATAATAAAATATGATATATAATAAATGTGATATAATAAATATAATATTATATAATATTATAGAAGATAATATTTTATAATAAATATATGATATGAATTGATATAATATAATATGATATCATATAATAAATATCATATAGTATGATATAATATTATATAATACATTGAATATGATATGAAATTCTATAATATTATAAATATAATATGATATCACATATTTTAATATGATATGATATAATACATATGATATAATATATTATAATATGATATCATATAATAATATTATAAATATAATATATAATATGATATAGTATAGTATATGATATAATAAATATGATATAATGTAATATGGATTTCTATATAATATTTTCCAGAAATTACCCTGGAAATAGAAGGCTGTCAAGGAGATATAAGGTACGCTACTGTCTGTCTAACACCTACTGTAGGTCTAACACTTCATAGTCTAATATTTTGTATATTTATTTTGGTCTATAGGACAATTGATCTTGGTTATAAAGGTACACCTTGTCTCCCTTTGTCTTGCTCAGGGCAGGAAGGCAGCCAGTGGCCCTGAGGACAGTTACAGTGACTCTGCTCTCCTGGACTCTCCAGAGGTACTGTCAAAAAACTTTAGTGGAAAATAAAGTTTCTTATTGGACAAGTCCAAGTAGTCCAGCCCGGTTTCAGTCTGTTTTCTTCCATTTGGTGCCTAATGAACACGACCCTGGTGTTGTGGTCCCAGTCGGATGGGCGGAGGGTGAAGTCCACTGGGGATGAGGTGGGGGAGACGGCTCTCCCATCCATCCAGAGGAGACCAGTGAAGGAGGAGAGCTCTATCTTCTACGCCAAACCAGTGAAAGTCCGAGTGAGGAACAGAGGCCATCCCAGGCCTCCACCAAGGACTGGACCAGGTAGGAGCACACAGACACACACTCCAATTACCTGGGGGCCAGTGTCAGACTTGCTGTTCTCACTGAGGACCTGAATTTAATAGGAATTAGATACCAGAAGGGGAGCCACAAGAAAGCAGCTTGTGGGTCTGGTGTGGCCCCTGGCATATGGTCTGGTGTGGCCTCTGGCATATGGTCTGGAGTGGCCCCTTGCATATGGTCTGCGGTGGCCCCTGGCATATTGTCTGCGGTGGCCCCTGGCATATGGTCTGGTGTGGCATATTGCATTCATGATTGTGTCGATGCACATTTACAATGATTGATCATTCATGTTCATGTTGGTTGGTGTGTGTTGTAGCCCAGGCCAGTGTGTTTAGAGCTGTACAGAAGAAGAGAGAGGAGGTGCAGGGGGCTGAGGAGGTGCTGGAGGATGAGAACACAGCAGTAGATGTTCCCGTTGACCAGGTAGGCCGACACCTCATTATTTTCTCTCTCCCCCACTCTTTTATTGTCCTCCCTTCCATGACAGTGACCAAGCCCTCCACTCTGAGATCCAGCTCCTACCCTCAGGTAGACAGCAACAGATACAACAGATACGAACACTCCTTTGTACCCACCACCATGAACATGTTAAACACATGGCCCTGGTATGGAAAGGGAATCAAATGATCCTGATTTGGATATGCACTCTATTGCCTGAAATTGCATATAACCAGGGGCGCAACTTTCACTGGGGACGGGAGGGACATGTCCCCCCCCCACATTCTGAAATAGCATTTTTGTCATCCCCCAGTTTTACCATTGGAATGCGATCCAAAACGAGGCAACGGTTTGCTTCAGGACCATGCAAACGCCTCCAAGCAGTCCGTTGGGCTGTTTAGTGTGTTTATCCCCAGGATAAGAAATAAATACAATAATTATAATTAATGCCCCCCCCCCCCTTCATATAATGACGTTTCTGTGTACTTTGTGGGGTATTGTTGTTTTTTAACTCTTTTGTATGTGCTCTAAGTTTTGTCATCATATTACCCCTGCCTATAACCAAATGTCCTTCTGGGTTACAATCAAGTTTAAATGGTTCTTTCTTCCCTAGTCCTTTACCAGTGCAATGGGACCATTTTCCATTTCTCTCCTTGAAATAATGTATATGAGGGTTATATGTAATGTGTTGAGGTGTGGATTATAGATAAGCAAACTTTAGCATTGTGGTGTTGTGTCTTTATCTTTTAGAGAGTGGCAGAGACAGTAGAGGACGAGGACCTTATTGGGAGAAATCCTCCTCATTACAACAGCCAAGATCAGGTGTGTATCTGTATGGGACAGTCTCATTCCTTGAGTGACATGAGGTTTTGTAGAAGTCGCAGATTGTTTATCATACATGTTTATCCAGGATGTATGGTTGGTAGTGTGAAGCTACGAGAGCTTCTTTGTATTGTTCTCCTCTAGATTTTGACCAAGGCTACAAAAGATCCCCTTCCTCACCCAGAACACCCAGACAAGGTTTGTCTGGTCGAGGATCATCGCTCATGATTTGCCAAATCATTCTCAACATGTTTACCCTACTGAGATATGCTGTTACATTTACCGTTGTACATTTCAGTCTGCTGTTAGATGTAAATTATAGTCTGCTCTTACATGATAGAACCACTCAGATAATTGTGATTTTCGTCCAATCACAAAGTTGGAATCATCGACTGAGAAAGACAGGAACTCACCTGAAAATACCAGCTCTTCCATCTGCAAAGAGGATGACATCGATGGGAGCCCTACGCTTGATACAGAAATGCCACAGGTACAGAAGGCTTGCATTCATTAAGTACAGTGCAATTATGAAAATAGCTCATACCTTTCACTACTTTGCGGCTCACCTGTCTGTAGTTAGAGACTGAGGAAAAGGTGTGTGTGTGCGCGTGTGCTTGCATGAGAGAGAGAGAGAGAGAGAGAGAACACAGACAACAGTGATCAGACTGTGTACACTGAGTGTACAAAACATTAGGAACACCTTCCTAATATTGAGTTGCACCCCCTTTTGCCCCTCAGAACAGCCTCAATTCGTCTTGGGGAATGGACTCAACAAGGTGTCTAAGGTGTTCCACAGGGATGCCGGCCCATGTTGACTCCAATGCTTTCCAAAGTTGTGTCAAGTTGGCTGGATGTCCTTTGGGTGGTGGACCATTCCAGAAACACACTGGAAACTGTTGAGCGTGAAAAAGCCAGCAGCGTTGCAGTTCTTGACACAAACCCGTGCGCCTGACACCTACTACCATACCCTGTTCAAAGGCACTTAAATATTTTGTCTTTCTCATTCACCTACTGAATGGCACACAGACACAATCCTTGTCTCAAGGGGTAAAAATGATTTAAACTGTCTCCTCCCCTTCATCTACACTGATTGAAGTGGATCAATAAAGGATCATAGCTTTCACCTGGACAGTCTAAAGCCCTGTTCACACCGCAGTCCTTAATGTTCAAATGCATTTTGTTTTGTTCCAAATCCGTTTTGAACTACTGACGGTCTAAACAGCAAGTTACAAGTGACCAAATCAGATGTGTGTTCAGACAGCAGTCATATGCTGACAAGGCTACGCTAGTTGTCATAGTAACAACAGGGTATGTGCGCAGTGGTGTAGGCTGATTGGTCGTGGTGCTCGTGCTTCCTATCACTCAGAAGTTACAGTGTGGCAAAAAAGTATTTAGTCAGCCACCAATTGTGCAAGTTCTCCCACTTAAAAAGATGAGAGAGGCCTGTAATTTTCATCATAGGTACACTTCAACTATGATAGACAAAATGAGAAAAAAAAATCCAGAAAATCACATTGTAGGATTTTTTTATGACTTTATTTGCAAATTATGGTGGAAAAAAAGTATTTGGTCAATAAGAAAAGTTTATCTCAACACTTTGTTATATACCCTTTGTTGGCAATGACAGAGGTCAAACGTTTTCTGTACGTCTTCACAAGGTTATCACACACTGTTGCTGGTATTTTGGCCCATTCCTCCATGCAGATCTCCTTTAGAGCAGTGATGTTTTGGGGCTGTTGTTTGGGGCAACACGGACTTTTAACTCCCTCCAAAGATTTTCTATGGGGTTGAGATCTGGAGACTGGCTAGGCCACTCCAGGACCTTGAAATGCTTCTTACGAAGCCACTCCTTCGTTGCCCGGTCGGTGTGTTTGGGATCATTGTCATGCTGAAAGACCCAGCCAAGTTTCATCTTCAATGCCCTTGCTGATGGAAGGAGGTTTTCACTCAAAATCTCACGAAACATGGCCCCATTCATTCTTTCCTTTACACGGATCAGTCGTCCTGGTCCCTTTGCAGAAAAACCACAAAGCATGATGTTTCCACCCCATGCTTCACAGTAAGTATTGTGTTCTTTGGATGCAACTCAGCATTCTTTGTCTTCCAAACACGACGAGTTGAGTTTTTACCAAAAAGTTATATTTTGGTTTCATCTGACCATATGACATTCTCCCAATCTTCTTCTGGATCATCCAAATGCTCTCTAGCAAACTTCAGACGGGCCTGGAGATGTACTGGCTTAAGCAGGGGGACACGTCTGGCACTGCAGGATTTGAGTCCCTGGCGGCGTAGTGTGTTACTGATGGTAGGCTTTGTTACTTTGGTCCCAGCTCTCTGCAGGTCATTCACTAGGTCCCCCTGTGTGGTTCTGAGATTTTTGCTCACCGTTCTTGTGATCATTTTGACCCCACGGGGTGAGATCTTGCGTGGAGCCCCAGATCGAGGGAGATTATCAGTGGTCTTGTATGTCTTCCATTTCCTAATAATTGCTCCCACAGTTGATTTCTTCAAACCAAGCTGCTTACCTATTGCAGATTCAGTCTTCCCAGCCTGGTGCAGGTCTACAATTTTGTTTCTGGTGTCCTTTGACAGCTCTTTGGTCTTGGCCATAGTGGAGTTTGGAGTGTGACTGTTTGAGGTTGTGGACAGATGTCTTTTATACTGATAACAAGTTCAAACAGGTGCCATTAATACAGTTAACGAGTGGAGGATAGAGGAGCCTCTTAAAGAAGTTACAGGTCTGTGAGAGCCAGAAATCTTGCTTGTTTGTAGGTGACCAAATACTTATTTTCCACCATAATTTGCAAATAAATTCATAAAAAATCCTACAATGTGATTTTCTGGATTTTTTTTTCTCATTTTGTCTGTCATTGTTGAAGTGTACCTATGATGAAAATTACAGGCCTCTCTCATCCTTTTAAGAGGGAGAACTTGCACAATTGGTGGCTGACTAAATACTTTTTTGCCCCCTGTATGTAGCAAGCTAAGGTGACAACAACATCCCAGTCCTTTTTGGCTGGCCACAGCAGTCAACTAGCTAGTTAGTTAGCTGTTTAGCTTTCTAGCAAATAAATCAGATTTGACCGTTCAGACACAAGTCACATGGCCAGGAATCAGATTTGTATTTGACTTCAAACCACCTACAAATGTGGCATGAAATATCAAATTCCATGTTCTTTTTGGCTGTTCAGAATGCAGGAAATTGGATATGTGAACATGGCTTATGTCATGGAAAGAGCAGGTGTTCATAATGTTTTGTACGCTGATGGTGTGTGTTCTTGTGCGATATGCACTGATATAGTCATTCACTACCACACTGAAGATGTTGGATACATTTTCATGGTTTACATGTTCTTCGTCTAACAAAGGCCAACATATCCCTGGAGCATGAGATGAACTCTACCGCAGGTCCATCTGTCCACAAAAAAGAAGGCGCTGCCTTAGAGAGTTGTGTGTCTGCTACTGATACACCAGAGGTACACGCACACACATACACACACGCACACACACGCACACACAGTTATTCAGTACAGCATGAATACATAAATACAGAGACGAACACACTCAATGTCTAGAAATGAATTCTGTCTGTACACTCACCCCTATTCAAGGAGCCGAAGACGGAGCCAAAGCCAACCACTCCACACTCAAGGGCTTCTTCGTCATCAACATCCTCCGCATCTCAAAGTTCTCCGACAAGCGGGGGTATCCAGGGAAACCGTTCAAGTATTTGATCAGGCTCGATTGAATAGGTGAATTTAAACAGTTGGCGCAAGTTTGGTTTTAGAAGTGGGGGAGGGGCCAAATTATTATGATTTTCTTTATCCAGTCGGATAAATACTCCAAACAGCCGACCCGACCGCTCGGAGGCGTCCGCATGGTCCTAAAGCACACCGCTGCCAGTGAAAGTTGCGCCCCTGGATTTAAATGATCATCCTAGAGTGGTTTAAAGACATGCTCTGGTACTTTGACCCCTAATAAGCATTTTTTTTAAACCTCCAACTTTGGTCTGGATGTGTCAATTTTAGTTCATACATGCATAATCTATGAGCAGAATTACTCTCAATGTGCCACAAAATCCCTAGTTTGAAAGCGACAGTATTCTGGAAGCTGTGCAGCACCATTTTACCTACATTTACCCCCGTGTGGGCCAGCACCCTAGCAATTAGAGTTTCAACCAATGAGCTTCAGCCCATCCCCATTTGAGTGACAGCTAGCATGACACACACACACACACACACACAGCGTGCACATATCTTCAGGTGATGTAGTACGCCATTTTCGGGGACCACTTTTTGGCTCGTGGGCGCAACTTTCAGAACTACTGGCTAAAAAGTATACAAAAGTACCAGAGAATATCCTTAAAAGAAAATATATTTTGGCCCGGTCTGATTGTTTTTTTCTTTTAAGGGAGTCCTCATACCCTCCACCAGACACCGTAATGAAGCAGTCCTCATACCCTCCACCAGACACCGTAATGAAGCAGTCCTCATACCCTCCACCAGACACCGTAATGAAGCAGTCCTCATACCCTCCACCAGACACCGTAATGAAGCAGTCCTCATACCCTCCACCAGACACCGTAATGAAGCAGTCCTCATACCCTCCACCAGACACCGTAATGAAGCAGTCCTCATACCCTCCACCAGACACCGTAATGAAGCAGTCCTCATACCCTCCACCAGACACCGTAATGAAGCAGTCCTCATACCCTCCACCAGACACCGTAATGAAGCAGTCCTCATACCCTCCACCAGACACCGTAATGAAGCAGTCCTCATACCCTCCACCAGACACCGTAATGAAGCAGTCCTCATACCCTCCACCAGACACCGTAATGAAGCAGTCCTCATACCCTCCACCAGACACCGTAATGAAGCAGTCCTCATACCCTCCACCAGACACCGTAATGAAGCAGTCCTCATACCCTCCACCAGACACCGTAATGAAGCAGTCCTCATACCCTCCACCAGACACCGTAATGAAGCAGTCCTCATACCCTCCACCAGACACCGTAATGAAGCAGTCCTCATACCCTCCACCAGACACCGTAATGAAGCAGTCCTCATACCCTCCACCAGACACCGTAATGAAGCAGTCCTCATACCCTCCACCAGACACCGTAATGAAGCAGTCCGGTTCTCAGAATGGGCCTGTGGCTTTATGAGGAGAGCGGAGGAGAGTAACGTTGTTTCTATAATCTACCATCTATTGTTTTCATTAGTAAACTAAGAATCCAAAAATGTGAATGTATTCTTTATGATATTGACATATTTTACAGGAAATACTGTGGTACAGTAATCAGGTAATCTATGTAATGTTTCTTTAAAAAATGTATATTCATGACACACAATGCTTTTACTTTGATGGAAAGCGGCAAACATATTGTAAACAGGAAGAAGTGTTTTTGAGACAATAAGAGAACAAGTAGGATAGGGTTCTGTATTATTCAGTTATAGAACACATACAATGAATGTAAAGTATTCTGTTTTATCAAAATATACTTTAATATCTAATGGAAATATACAATATGAAATATTTCATATCTTACAAAAAAACTACCGCAATGTCCTCTGTGGTTGTACAGTACAAGCATTTTGACTCAAACAATTCATATGCTATTATTTCTGAATAAAACGTGCAATACAACAGTAAACAGAAAACAGTTTTTTCCCACAAAATATACACTACCAACATATCACTTTGCACCTAACACTTTGCAGTTTCATATCAAAATAAGCTCTTTACATACATAAAAAAAATACGATGTCATGTTTGTGATCTAGATGCACAGTAGCAGCATTGATTAAAACAACTGAACTCCTGTTGGTCCGTTTTCCAAACCAACACATTGACTGTGGTCTTCTGCTGTCCTATAGTGTTTCTATGGGCTTTCACACAGCATGGCATCAGAACGACTAGAATAGTTGGCTGGAATGAACCCTAATTGAACTCACAGTAGTTATAAGGTATGGGATTAGCCTCAGCACTGTGCATGCTGAGTTCCCGCTAAGTCAATTTACATACTCATTCACACAATGTCCAATCCCTACTGCCTGGTTGGCAGAGGCCAGGGTTGTGGCAGAGGTCAGGGTTGTGGCAGAGGTCAGGGTTGTGGCAGAGATCATGGTTGGATCTACAACAGGAATAAAACCTTTGTTTTCATTTTTCATTTCATTTGTTTTCATTCTCCCGTTACAAAATGTTGTGAAATGTTTTGGACCCTATGGACAACCTAAACACTACTGTAGTTGAACAAGTATGTTATGTAGTATGAAGCCACATCTATTGATGATATAACTAAGCCTATGGAAAGTACCTTAGACTAGAAACAATACCTTGAACTAGGTTGTAGGAGATAAAACCTGTTAAAATGTGTCCAGACCTTTTTTTGTTGTTTATTTTTGTTGTTGTCGTCGCGCAAGACACACAGAGATAGATGCAATAGGAGTGCTGCTACATATACTGTTTCTAATTGTATTGTGAGAGCTGTGTACCATTCTGCTGTCCTATGCTTTCAGGCTCAGTGATGGGGCTCACTATGCAGAGAGTGATGCCTACCATGGTGAGGACCATTCCTCCCAACAGCTCCTGCATCAACAAACAAACACACACACACACGGCATGTGAAAAATATGATGACCAAAACAACCACAGGCCAGCATTGTATGCCCATACCAAATAACCAATCATTCTCAATGCAATGTGTACTAAAGCTAACCAAACTGCCCAGAGAGCAACAACAATGTTGTGTCATAATGTTTGGAAAGTGGTGACATTATAACAACATTTCCCTGCACCTCCTCCCCGCTTCCCAGTGAGCAGGGTGAACAGGAAGGAGAGGGAGTTGGTCACAGGCACAACCAGAGACAGATCTGTATGAGGGGAGGAGGAGGAGAGATGAACACTGAACCATTACAGCAGAGCTAGAACACTATTTGTGAAATTATGTCATGTGATTTTAAACTGTTTATTGAAAGAGAATCCAATTCCCTTTAAAGTTTAACTAAGTCATAGGCCCGCCCCATGAGCACAAACATTGATCTGGCGTTATGGGACAGCCCTTTTCCACAGTTACGAATATAACCCCCACCTGAAGGAATTCCCTTCAGAACATGCGTACCTCGATCACAGAGGGGGTAAAGATTTGAGTAGAGACCATAAAAAAACACAGTATAAGCTAAGGTTGTAATGGTCGTTGAAACTCCGAGACTATCGATTCCGACAGAATAAGAGCAAATCTTCGATACTAATTACTAGTCTGCAGCTAGAAGTTTTGTCGACCTGAAATGTGAAGACCGACAACCGCCGAAACATCTAATCTATAAGAACATTTCTGAATGGGACTCTGAAGTATCCATTCTAACCACGAAAGCCTCCAGGGACGCAAAGAGAAGTTCAGATGAACTTTCCAACAGAAAGACGATTCCAACAGAGATCATGACGACACACTGAACGTAAATATATATATATATATATATATATATATATCGATTGCAATTATTCCTGAATGAGTGAGCGTTCAGGTGCAAAGGATTAGTATTTCAATCAATATAATTATCAACTGTGTAGTGTGTTCTGTCTTTTGCGCCTTTCTCAGTCCCTTTGTCTACCAAGCCGCCATACCGGTTTAGCCCACTAAGGCACATCCCCTATCATTTCCAGGTAACCATATCTACTGTTTGTTTGTTATGCATTTCTGTAATTATTTAGTTAGTTAGTAAATAAATGATTAAGACAATTGATGTATGGATGATTCATAGTGAAGGCTGGGTTCGTGCAGATAACCAACAACTTATGACGTTTGGAATGAGACTAACATGAGGTAAAGAACAATTCATTAATTAGAAGACTAATTGATCAGATTTTAAAATATCTGAAAAGTAATATTAGAAAAATTATAACTTTAATCTGAAGATTGTCCTTGGTGCCCCGACTTCCTAGATAATTACATGTACATGATTAGTTTAATCACGTAATAATAATGACAGAGAATTGATTTGATAAAATAACAGTCTTCAATTTAATGATGCCAAAGACCCGACAGCTGTCAATCATGTGATTTTGAGATAAAAGAAACCTAGAGAATGACATTAGCAGTCGATGTGTAAAACAGTCATACTGTAGTTCAATTTGTCATATTAGTTAAAGATGTAGCTCACCTGTGGTGGCCAGAGTGAAGTAGTACACCAAGGACCCACTCTGATGCAGTAGGAATGCAATCAGGTACAGCAAATCTAAAGGGACATGTTGTTATAGGCTACATCTGCTACAAAGAACAGGATAAGCATGGAAAGTGAGGTCTTCAATTAACAAGTACATACACTGCATTCACAGTATTCAGACCCGGTCCCTTTTCCACATTTTATTACCTGACAGCCTTATTCTAAAATGGATTAAATAAAATCATTTCCTCATCAATCTACACACAATACCCTATCATGACAAAGCAAAAACAGGTTTTTAGACATTTTGGCAAATGTATACAAAATAAATAAACAGAAATACTTTATTTAAATAAGTATTCAGACCCTTTGCTATGAGACTTTAGCTCAGGTGCATCCTGTTTCCATTGATCATCCTCGAGATGTTTCTACAACTTGATGGAAGTCCACTTGTGGTAAATTCAATTGATTGGACATGATTTGTAAAGGCACACACCTGTGTATATACGGTCCCACAGTTGACAGTGCATGTCAGAGCAGAAACCAAGCCATGAGCCCGGACTTGAACCCGATCGAACATCTCTGGAGAGACCTGAAAATAGCTGTACAGCAACGCTCCCCATCCAACCTGACAGAGCTTGAAAGGATCTGCAGAGAAGAATGGGAGAAACTCCCCAAATACAGGTGTGCCAAGCTTGTAGAGTCATACCCAATAAGACTCGAGGTTGTAATCGCTGCCAAAGGTACTTCAACAAAGTACTGAGTAAAGCGTCTGAATACTTATGTAAATGTGATATTAGCTTTTTATTTTAATTTTATACATGATCAAAAATTCCTGCAAATTTGTTTTTGCTTTGTCATTATGGGGCATTGTGTGTAGACTGATGAGGGGAAAAAAACTATTTAATCAATTTTAGAACAAGGCTGTAATGTAACAAAATGTGGGAAAAGTAAAGGGGTCTGAACACTTTCCGAATGCACTGTAGAATAATAAATGAAACTGTTTTAGTCTCTCTCCAAATACAGGTGTAAATTTACCTTAAGGTTTAAAAACAGGAACTTAACCTCAGCCAGGAACTGATGAAACTTAATCTCCCTTTTAACATGTTCAATCCCCTCTGTGCTTCTCTTCGGATATGGGTTGGTGCATCCCCACAGCACAGTTACTGTATCAGCAGGAGGCAAAGTACCTGTCTGTCAATAACCTGTCTGTCGACCATCTTTCTTAACTAGCCTAAATATGATTCAAAGTCACAGAAGTCTATGACCAACACAATTTCAGTTGAAATGGGTACTCATATTGGACAGACAACACTGCTGGGGGTGTAAAATGTAAAAAGAGGTGTTAGACATGTGTCCCCACATTCCACATGATAACACTAGCATGCCTTACCTTAGGTCTGTTGAACTGTTAAAAATGTGCGTGTTGAACAATCATGTTAATATATTCAAAGTATTCTAATTTGCTTGAAAGCTAGTGTTAATAAAAGAAAGTGAATACATTTTGATTTTAATTTGCTAGCTAAGTTAATGATTAAATCCAGACTGTTCGGTTTCTTTGTGAGACATAAAATATTTGAGGATTGAAAGAGAGCAATACGGTAGTCTACCAGACATGCTAGCTAGCTACTTACCTACGGACACCATAAACAAAAGTACTGAGTAGCATTCAAGTCATCTACAGTATGATAAACAGTTCTGCAACGTTGGCTGGATACTCCTTCAAAGCTAGTAATTATATCTGATAGTTCATTTCAGAAGCTAACTGCTAATATCTATTTTGTTCAAGTGTGATGGTCTTAATCAATTTCATATAACATCGTAAACTACGCCCAAATGCATTACAATTGCAGCTCATTAAGCTCAATTGCAGACTCAAAATTGCGCCAATGTCTACTTTCCATCAGATGAGGGCGCCAAATCTTTCATTTGCCAGTCATCCAGGAAAAAATATAACTCCTGTTGACATGTGCCGTTTAAAGTAAATACATACGGTCTACTTTTCTATTGTTTAATGTGTGCATCTTATCATTATGCAAGTGTTATCTTTGCTTGCTGTCTGGGGTTTTAGGCTGGGTTTCTGTATAGCCCTTTGTGGCATCAGCTGATGTGAAAAGGGCTTTTTAAATACGTTTGATTGATTGATCTTTTCATCAAAACTGATGTTGTTCTCAGGCTTGACAGAGGCTCCAGCCATTTCGCTATTGTCGGATATAGATTTACTACATACAAGTGAATCAGTTCATTTTCTAACAAATTTATGGCAGTGATATAAAAAAGTGAATATGAAGTGAAAAATGTCACCAACTCACCTAGTTGTTCTATACAACTGTCCGCTAAATAGTGAAATGCAGATTTAATCATGTTCAAGCTGAAACACGCAAACACTTTTAGAAATATCAACATTTATTTTCAGTATTCATTTCAATGCAAGAACAACAAACCAAACAATTACAGGACAGGATAGGTGTAAAGTGCAAACTAGTTAGGACTTCCTATTTTCATAATTTTCTGCTTTCTACAGCTCCACTGGGTTCAAACTATTATTGACTTTTCACAGAAACATTCTGATGATTTTCGCCTGCATGGTGAAAACCATAACAACATTATTGTTACAAAACACACTCACATCAGAGTAATGTGAATCAATTCAAAACCCCTGTCAACAACTCCCTCCCGTAGAATTTTACACACATAGAATAACTAGACATGTCTCCTCCAATGCTTATCCTCATGGTTGTTGGAAGCACAGCTATAATAATAACAGCAGGATCATTGCTTCCATGTTCTGAACACTATAGTCAATAAAGCAGTCGTTTATGTCCACAGGAGTGGCCACAGATGTCCATTGCCTCCCTATGGCACCACTTTGTTCATCATTTGTTTTCAAGCATGATATGCTGACTTTGTTACCTGTCCAATAAATTAGAGGCCTGCTATGTATTTCCCAGTGAGGGAGTATCATGCATGGTGACCACTGTCGAATTGCTCCCCGTACTCTGCTGCTCCAAGTTGTTTTGGTCCAGGCTACTTAGTTCCACTCGGGGTAGCCGGAATCCATTTTCTGACAGAGCAAAGCTGCCAGACAGATAGCTGGCTCCTAGATTTCCCAAGGGTATGCTGGTCTGCACTGTAGAGGAAGACATCTTCTGACGAGGTGGTCCTTTGGAGCCCCTACCCAGCACTCTGGAAGCATGTGTCCGCCTGATGAAAGGGAAAGACATTTGAATATGTTACTTTAAAAAAAATCCAAATGCCATAAAAATAATTGTCCTAAATTATTATATTCTAAAAGTCAACTTTAGGACCCTGAGATTTCCCTGGCCTTGTCACCTGACCAGGAAAACTCTAGGCCCACATACTGTAGTTATAAATTGCATTTTTAAATGTTAGTTCATTTCTAATGAATAATCAGGACAAGTCAGCGACATCTGCATTAGGACAACATATACAATCGATACCATCTGGATTAGAACAACATATACAGTTAAACCCATCTGGATTAGGACAACATATACAGTTAAACCCATCTGGATTAGGACAACATATACAGTTAAACCCATCTGGATTAGGACAACATATACAGTCAATACCATCTGGATTAGAACAACATATACAGTCAATACCATCTGGATTAGAACAACATATAATCTGGATTAGGCCAATATATACAGTCAATAACATCTGCATTAGGACAACATATACAGTCAATACCATCTGGATTAGAACAACATATACAGTCAATACCATCTGCATTTGGACAACATATAAAATCAATGCCATCTGGATTAGGACAATATATACAGTCAATACCATCTGCATTTGGACAACATATAAAATCAATGCCATTTGGATTAGGACAACATATACAGTCAATACCATCTGGGTTAGAACAATATATAATCTGGATTAGGACAACATATACAGTCAATACCATCTGGATTAGGACAATATATACAATTCAATACCATCTGCATTAGGACAACATATAAAATCAATGCCATCTGCATTAGGACAACATATACAGTCAATACCATCTGGATTAGGACAATATATACAATTCAATACCATCTGCATTAGGACAACATATAAAATCAATGCCATCTGGATTAGGACAATATATAATCTGGATTAGGACAACATATACAGTCAATACCATCTGGATTTGGACAATATATACAATTCAATAGTAAATGTGCTAAAATGTTATTTGTTATAGTACAGATATTTTCTGAGACCCATGAAATGTTAAGAAGCATCAACATCACCAGTGTGATGGAGTTTTATGGCAGGGGAAACAGTGTTGCAGTAGTCTAGTGTGAGGGGTTATGGCAGGGGAAACGGTGCTGCAGTAGTCTAGTGTGAGGGGTTATAGCAGTAGTCTAGTGTGAGGGGTTATAGCAGGGGAAACAGTGTTGCAGTAGTCTAGTGTGAGGGGTTATAGCAGTAGTCTAGTGTGAGGGGTTATGGCAGGGGAAACAGTGTTGCAGTAGTCTAGTGTGAGGGGTTATGGCAGGGGAAACAGTGTTGCAGTAGTCTAGTGTGAGGGGTTATGGCAGGGGAAACAGTGTTGCAGTAGTCTAGTGTGAGGGGTTATGGCAGGGGAAACGGTGTTGCAGTAGTCTAGTGTGAGGGGTTATAGCAGGGGAAACAGTGTTGCAGTAGTCTAGTGTGAGGGGTTATAGCAGGGGAAACGGTGTTGCAGTAGTCTAGTGTGAGGGGTTATGGCAGGGGAAACAGTGTTGCAGTAGTCTAGTGTGAGGGGTTATAGCAGGGGAAACAGTGTTGCAGTAGTCTAGTGTGAGGGGTTATGGCAGGGGAAACAGTGTTGCAGTAGTCTAGTGTGAGGGGTTATAGCAGGGGAAACAGTGTTGCAGTAGTCTAGTGTGAGGGGTTATAGCAGTAGTCTAGTGTGAGGGGTTATAGCAGGGGAAACGGTGTTGCAGTAGTCTAGTGTGAGGGGTTATAGCAGGGGAAACAGTGTTGCAGTAGTCTAGTGTGAGGGGTTATAGCAGTAGTCTAGTGTGAGGGGTTATAGCAGGGGAAACGGTGTTGCAGTAGTCTAGTGTGAGGGGTTATAGCAGGGGAAACAGTGTTGCAGTAGTCTAGTGTGAGGGGTTATAGCAGTAGTCTAGTGTGAGGGGTTATGGCAGGGGAAACAGTGTTGCAGTAGTCTAGTGTGAGGGGTTATAGCAGGGGAAACAGTGTTGCAGTAGTCTAGTGTGAGGGGTTATAGCAGTAGTCTAGTGTGAGGGGTTATGGCAGGGGAAACAGTGTTGCAGTAGTCTAGTGTGAGGGGTTATAGCAGGGGAAACGGTGTTGCAGTAGTCTAGTGTGAGGGGTTATAGCAGTAGTCTAGTGTGAGGGGTTATGGCAGGGGAAACAGTGTTGCAGTAGTCTAGTGTGAGGGGTTATAGCAGGGGAAACGGTGTTGCAGTAGTCTAGTGTGAGGGGTTATAGCAGGGGAAACAGTGTTGCAGTAGTCTAGTGTGAGGGGTTATAGCAGTAGTCTAGTGTGAGGGGTTATAGCAGTAGTCTAGTGTGAGGGGTTATAGCAGTAGTCTAGTGTGAGGGGTTATGGCAGGGGAAACGGTGTTGCAGTAGTCTAGTGTGAGGGGTTATAGCAGGGGAAACAGTGTTGCAGTAGTCTAGTGTGAGGGGTTATGGCAGGGGAAACAGTGTTGCAGTAGTCTAGTGTGAGGGGTTATAGCAGTAGTCTAGTGTGAGGGGTTATAGCAGGGGAAACAGTGTTGCAGTAGTCTAGTGTGAGGGGTTATAGCAGGGGAAACGGTGGTGCAGTAGTCTAGTGTGAGGGGTTATAGCAGGGGAAACAGTGTTGCAGTAGTCTAGTGTGAGGGGTTATAGCAGTAGTCTAGTGTGAGGGGTTATGGCAGGGGAAACGGTGTTGCAGTAGTCTAGTGTGAGGGGTTATAGCAGGGGAAACAGTGTTGCAGTAGTCTAGTGTGAGGGGTTATAGCAGTAGTCTAGTGTGAGGGGTTATGGCAGGGGAAAGAGTGTTGCAGTAGTCTAGTGTGAGGGGTTATAGCAGTAGTCTAGTGTGAGGGGTTATGGCAGGGGAAAGAGTGTTGCAGTAGTCTAGTGTGAGGGGTTATAGCAGTAGTCTAGTGTGAGGGGTTATGGCAGGGGAAACGGTGTTGCAGTAGTCTAGTGTGAGGGGTTATAGCAGGGGAAACGGTGTTGCAGTAGTCTAGTGTGAGGGGTTATAGCAGTAGTCTAGTGTGAGGGGTTATAGCAGGGGAAACGGTGTTGCAGTAGTCTAGTGTGAGGGGTTATGGCAGGGGAAACGGTGTTGCAGTAGTCTAGTGTGAGGGGTTATAGCAGGGGAAACAGTGTTGCAGTAGTCTAGTGTGAGGGGTTATAGCAGTAGTCTAGTGTGAGGGGTTATGGCAGGGGAAACGGTGTTGCAGTAGTCTAGTGTGAGGGGTTATAGCAGGGGAAACAGTGTTGCAGTAGTCTAGTGTGAGGGGTTATAGCAGTAGTCTAGTGTGAGGGGTTATGGCAGGGGAAAGAGTGTTGCAGTAGTCTAGTGTGAGGGGTTATAGCAGGGGAAACAGTGTTGCAGTAGTCTAGTGTGAGGGGTTATAGCAGTAGTCTAGTGTGAGGGGTTATGGCAGGGGAAACGGTGTTGCAGTAGTCTAGTGTGAGGGGTTATAGCAGGGGAAACGGTGTTGCAGTAGTCTAGTGTGAGGGGTTATAGCAGTAGTCTAGTGTGAGGGGTTATGGCAGGGGAAACGGTGTTGCAGTAGTCTAGTGTGAGGGGTTATAGCAGGGGAAACAGTGTTGCAGTAGTCTAGTGTGAGGGGTTATAGCAGTAGTCTAGTGTGAGGGGTTATAGCAGGGGAAACGGTGCTGCAGTAGTCTAGTGTGAGGGGTTATAGCAGTAGTCTAGTGTGAGGGGTTATAGCAGGGGAAACGGTGCTGCAGTAGTCTAGTGTGAGGGGTTATGGCAGGGGAAACGGTGCTGCAGTAGTCTAGTGTGAGGGGTTATAGCAGTAGTCTAGTGTGAGGGGTTATAGCAGGGGAAACGGTGCTGCAGTAGTCTAGTGTGAGGGGTTATAGCAGTAGTCTAGTGTGAGGGGTTATAGCAGGGGAAACGGTGCTGCAGTAGTCTAGTGTGAGGGGTTATGGCAGGGGAAACGGTGTTGCAGTAGTCTAGTGTGAGGGGTTATAGCAGTAGTCTAGTGTGAGGGGTTATAGCAGGGGAAACGGTGTTGCAGTAGTCTAGTGTGAGGGGTTATAGCAGGGGAAACGGTGTTGCAGTAGTCTAGTGTGAGGGGTTATAGCAGGGGAAACGGTGTTGCAGTAGTCTAGTGTGAGGGGTTATGGCAGGGGAAACAGTGTTGCAGTAGTCTAGTGTGAGGGGTTATGGCAGGGGAAACAGTGTTGCAGTAGTCTAGTGTGAGGGGTTATGGCAGGGGAAATGGTGTTGCAGTAGTCTAGTGTGAGGGGTTATGGCAGGGGAAACAGTGTTGCAGTAGTCTAGTGTGAGGGGTTATGGCAGGGGAAACAGTGTTGCAGTAGTCTAGTGTGAGGGGTTATGGCAGGGGAAACAGTGTTGCAGTAGTCTAGTGTGAGGGGTTATAGCAGGGGAAACGGTGTTGCAGTAGTTTAGTGTGAGGGGTTATAGCAGGGGAAACGGTGTTGCAGTAGTCTAGTGTGAGGGGTTATAGCAGGGGAAACAGTGTTGCAGTAGTCTAGTGTGAGGGGTTATAACAGGGGAAACAGTGTTGCAGTAGTCTAGTGTGAGGGGTTATGGCAGGGGAAACAGTGTTGCAGTAGTCTAGTGTGAGGGGTTATGGCAGGGGAAACAGTGTTGCAGTAGTCTAGTGTGTGGTGCGGGAATAATGACAAGCGAACCTGGGGAGCTTTGTGTTCACATTGCCCTAAAAAAGGGACCCGGATCGCGAAATTCAAGCAAACTGAA
Source organism: Oncorhynchus mykiss (assembly GCF_013265735.2). Classification (NCBI taxonomy): domain Eukaryota; kingdom Metazoa; phylum Chordata; class Actinopteri; order Salmoniformes; family Salmonidae; genus Oncorhynchus; species Oncorhynchus mykiss. Next base: position 57,677,042 of record NC_048583.1, on the reverse strand, counting down.
CTCAGACCAACTCCAGAGATGGTTTCAGTTCTGTTCACTTCTTTTTTTGTTCTTTTTTTTGAGGGGTCTGAGTTCCTTTGGAATGTTCACCCGGAACAAAAAATTAAGCGAACCACACTGAGTTCACAAAAATTGGCTGAAAGGAACTAAGTGTGAAAACACCATGAGAATGTCATGGAGGCCTATTTATATGGAATGCAGCCTGACCTGTTGTATGTCTTCAGGATGACAAGCAGTATAGTTAGGAGGATAATTATACCAATTACGATGACAGCAATCATAGCCCCTGAACCTGGAAGAAAGGAGCAGAACGGTAACATGTTATTTATTCGTGAGAGTGAATGATAATTTAGTATATTGTCATCAACATTCCTTCGTCAGCCATCTTGCATACTGTGTTGAGCCTCTCGTTGTTGATAGGTAGCATATTTAGGAGGGATTGTAGATGTATCCTTTAGTGAAAAGGTTAAGTATCAGTTGTTGCCCGTCCCTTACAGTACATCATGATTAGATGGTATGACGCACTGGGATGTTATTTATCAGCACATGCTTATCTTAACTTAGGCCATACTATCCAATTGATTTGAACTTCCATAGGGGAAGTGTTTTGTTTTGACGATAACCACTTGGTGGAATTTAGAAAATATTCTGAATAGTTTATTAACTACTGAATCTTTTTTAATTTCAACTCCAAATAAACTGACGTGGGAAAAAAACACACACACTAATTTACAGTACGCACGTGTCACACACACACACACACACACACACACACACACACACACACACACACACACACACTCACAGTACACATGTCACACACACTCACAGTACACATGTCACACACTCACAGTACACATGTCACACACACACTCACAGTACACATGTCACTCACACACACACACACACACACTCACAGTACACATGTCACACACACACATGTCACACACACACACACACACACACACTCACAGTACACATGTCACACACACACACACACACACACACCCCAATGGAGGCCGCTGAGGTGAGGACGGCTCATTATAATGGCTAGAACTGAACGAATGGAATGGCATCAAACCATGTGTTTGATGTATTTGACAGCATTCCACCGATTCCCCTCCAGCTATTATAATGAGCCTGTCCTCCCCAATGAAGGTGGCACCAACCTCCTGTGACACCCTCTCCCACTTACTCTGGGTGAGTATTTGTTCTTTGGACTTGGTGGTGGTCGTGGTATTTGAGACGGCTGTAGTGAAGTTGGTCTCAGGTGAGACAGTTGAAGTCATCTTCAACAATATCCTGTGCAGAAGGAGAAAACACGCAGTCATATGGTACATTCAAGACCTGCAGTAACCTTCACATTGAGATTATGTTTATTTCTTCTATTTGAATGTTTTATTTAATCTTTATTTAACTAGGCAAGCCAGTTAAGAACAAATTATTGTTTACAATGACGGCCTACCAAAATGCTAAAGGCCTCCTGCGGGAACCGGGGCTGGGATTAAAATATATATATAATAATAGGAAAAAACACACATCATGACAAGAGAGACACCACAACACTACACAAATAGAGACTGAAGACATCAACATAGAATGACAGCAACACATGACAACACAGCACGGTAGCAACACAACATGACAACTATATGGTAGCAACACAACATGGCAGAAGCATCACATGATAGCAGCATAAAACATGGTACACACATTATTGGGCACAGACAACAGCACAAAGGGCAAGAAGGTAAAGACAACAATATATCACGCAAAGCAGCCCAACTGTCAGTAAGTATCAGTGATTTTTGGGAGGCAGGTAGCCTAGTGGTTAGAGCATTGCACCTGTAACCGAAAGGTTGCTAAATTGAATCCCTGAGCTGACAAGGTAAAAATCTTTCATTCTACCCCTGAACAAGGCAGTTAACCCACTGTTCCTAGGCTGTCATTTTAAGTAAGAATTTGTTCTGAACTGACTTGCCTAGTTAAATAAAAAAAGATGTAATGAAAAAAATGAGATAAAACTGTGTTTATTGCAGCTCTTCCTGTCGTGAGCTGCAGCGAACTGAAAAGAGGAGCGATCCAGGGATGTGTGTGCTTTAGGGACCTTAAACAAAATTTAAGTGACAGAACGGGTGTTGTATGTGGAGGATGAAGGCTGCAGTAGGTATCTAAGAAAGGGTGGAGTGAGGCCTAAGAGGGTTTTATAAATAAGCAGTATACAGAGATGAGTATACAGAGATGACCAGTTTACAGAGGAGTATAGAGTGCAGTGATGTGTCCTACAAGGAGCATTGGTGGCAAATCTGATGGCTGTCAGTCTGTTATATCTGGAGTATTTCTCCTGTCTTATCCGGTGTCCTGTGTGAATTGAAGTATGCTCTCGCTAATTCTCTCTTTCTTTCTTTCTTTCTTTCTCTCTCTCAGAGGACCTGAGCCCTAGGACCATGCCTCAGGACTACCTGGCATGATGACTCCTTGTTGGCCCCAGTCCACCTGGCCGTGCTGCTGCTCCAGTTTCAACTGTTCTGCCTGCGGCTATGGAAACCTGACCTGTTCACTGTGATTACTATTATTTGACCATGCTGGTCATTTATGAACATTTGAACATCTTGGCCATGTTCTGTTATAATCTCCACCCGGCACAACCAGAAGAGGACTGACCACCCCTCATAGCCTGGTTCCTCTCTAGGTTTCTTCCTAGGTTTTGGCCTTTCTAGGGAGTTTTTCCTAGCCACCGTGCTTCTACACCTGTGTTGCTTGCTGTTTGGGGTTTTAGGCTGGGTTTCTGTACAGCACTTTGATATATCAGCTGATGTAAGAAGGGCTATATAAATACATTTGATTTGATTTAACCTTAGCTTGCAGCTTTGACATGTGCTGAGAGAAGGACAGTGTATCCTCTAGCCATACTCCCAAGTACTTGTATGAGGTGACTACCTACCTCAAGCTCTAAACCCTCAGAGGTAGTAATCACACCTGTGTGGAGACGGGCATTATTCTTACCAAACCACATTACCTTTGTTTTGGAGGTGTTCAGAACAAAGTTAAGGGCAGAGAAAGATTGTTGGGCACTAAGAAAGCTTTGAGCTTTTAACACAAAATCCTGGGAGGAGCCAGCTGAGTATAATACTATCATCTGCATATAAATGGATGAGAGATCTTCCTACTGCCTGAGCTATGTTGTTGAGGTAAATTGAGAAGAGCGTGGGGCCTAGGACCAAGCCTTGGGGTACACCCTTGGTGATAGGCAGTGGCTGAGACAGCAGATATTCTGACTTTATACACTGCACTCTTTGAGAGAGGTGGTTAGCAAACCAGGCCAAAGACCCCTCAGAGACACTAATACTCCTTAACTGGCCCACAAGAAAGGAATGGTCTACCGTATCAAAAGCTATGGCCAAGTCAATAAAAATAGAAGCACAACATTGCTTAGAATCAAGGGCAATGGTAATATAATTTAGGACCTTTAAGGTTGCAGTGACACATCCATAACCTGAGCGGAAACCAGATTGCATACCAGATAGTGTAACGATTCTCTTGTTGTGAAGTTGAGGCGGACCAAAACGCAGCGTGGTGGTTGTTCATTGTAATTTAATGAAGACACTATACATGAACAAACTAACGAAAACAAGAAACGTGAGAACTCAAAACAGCCTATCTGGTGAATACTACACAAAGACAGGAACAATCACCCACAAACACACAGTGAAACCCAGGCTACCTAAATATGGTTCCCAATCAGAGACAATGACGAACACCTGCCTCTGATTGAGAACCATATCAGGCCGAACATAGAACTAGACAAACTAGACATGAAACATAGAATGCCCACTCAGATCACACCCTGACCAACCACAACATAGAAATATACAAAGTAAACTATGGTCAGGGTGTGACAGTACCCCCCCCCCCAAGGTGCGGACTCCGGCCGCAAAACCTGAACCTATAGGGGAGGGTCTGGGTGGGCATCTGTCCGCGGAGGCGGCTCTGGCGCTGGACGTGGACCCCACTCCATAATAGTCTTTGTCCACCTCCTTAGCGTCCCTAGATAGGTGACCCTCCTAAGAGACAGCTCGGGACAGAGGGACAGCTGCTCGGGACAGAGGGACAGCTGCTCGGGACAGAGGGACAGCTGCTCGGGACAGAGGGACAGCTGCTCCGGGCGGAGGGGCTCTAGCGGCCCCTGGCTGACTGGCGGCACTGGCGGCCCCTGGCTGACTGGCGGCCCCTGGCTGACTGGCGGCGCTGGCGCTGGGCTGACTGGCGGCACTGGCGGCCCCTGGCTGACTGGCGGCGCTGGCGGCCCCTGGCTGACTGGCGGCGCTGGCGGCCCCTGGCTGACTGGCGGCGCTGGCGGCCCCTGGCTGACGGGCGGCGCTGGCGGCGCCGGGCAGACGGGCGGCGCTGGCGGCGCCGGGCAGACGGGCGGCGCTGGCGGCGCCGGGCAGACGGGCGGCGCTGGCGGCGCCGGGCAGACGGGCGGCGCTGGCGGCGCCGGACAGGCGGGAGACTCCGGCAGAGGCGCCGGACAGGCGGGAGACTCCGGCAGAGGCGCCGGACAGGCGGGAGACTCCGGCAGAGGCGCCGGACAGGCGGGAGACTCCGGCAGAGGCGCCGGACAGGCGGGAGACTCCGGCAGAGGCGCCGGACAGGCGGGAGACTCCGGCAGAGGCGCCGGACAGGCGGGAGACTCCGGCAGAGGCGCCGGACAGGCGGGAGACTCCGGCAGAGGCGCCGGACAGGCGGGAGACTCCGGCAGAGGCGCCGGACAGGCGGGAGACTCCGGCAGAGGCGCCGGACAGGCGGGAGACTCCGGCAGAGGCGCCGGACAGGCGGGAGACTCCGGCAGAGGCGCCGGACAGGCGGGAGACTCCGGCAGAGGCGCCGGACAGGCGGGAGACTCCGGCAGAGGCGCCGGACAGGCGGGAGACTCCGGCAGAGGCGCCGGACAGGCGGGAGACTCCGGCAGAGGCGCCGGACAGGCGGGAGACTCCGGCAGAGGCGCCGGACAGGCGGGAGACTCCGGCAGAGGCGCCGGACAGGCGGGAGACTCCGGCAGAGGCGCCGGACAGGCGGGAGACTCCGGCGCCGGACAGGCGGGAGGCTCCGGCGCCGGACAGGCGGGAGGCTCCGGCGCCGGACAGGCGGGAGGCTCCGGCAGAGGCGCCGGACAGGCGGGAGGCTCCGGCAGAGGCGCCGGACAGGCGGGAGGCTCCGGCAGAGGCGCCGGACAGGCGGGAGGCTCCGGCAGAGGCGCCGGACAGGCGGGAGGCTCCGGCAGAGGCGCCGGACAGGCGGGAGGCTCCGGCAGCGCTGGAGAGGAGGAAGGCTCTGGACGGATGGGCCGGAGAGACAGCCTGGTACGGGGAGCTGCCACCGGAGGGCTGGGGTGTGGAGGTGGTGACGGATAGACCGGGCCGTGCAGGCGCACTGGAGCTCTTGAGCACCGAGCCTGCCCAACCTTACCCGGTTGAATGGTCCCGGTCGCCCTGCCAGTGCGGCGAGGTGGAATAGCCCGCACTGGGCTATGCAGGCGAACCGGGGACACCGTGCGCAAGGCTGGTGCCATGTAAGCCGGCCCAAGGAGACGCACTGGAGACCAGATGCGTAGAGCCGGCTTCATGGCACTTGGCTCGATGCCCACTCTAGCCCGGCCGATACGCGGAGCTGGAATGTACCGCACCGGGCTGTGCACCCGCACTGGGGACACCGTGCGCTCCACAGCATAACACGGTGCCTGCCCGGTCTCTCTAGCCCACCGGTAACCACAGGAAGTTGGCTCAGGTCTCCTACCTGGCGTAGCCATACTCCCTGTTAGCCCCCCCCCCAATAAATTTTTGGGGCTGACTCCCGGGCTTCCATCCACGACGCCGCGCTGCCTCCTCATACCAGCGCCTCTCCGCTTTCGCCGCCTCCCGTGGCGATACTCTCCTGGCTGAGCCCAAGGTCCTTTACCGTCTAATTCGTCCTCCCATGTCCATACCTCCTCGCGCTGCTCCTGCTGCTGCTTTTTCCTTTGCCCATTACCACACCGCTTGGTCCTGTTGTGGTGGGTGATTCTGTAACGATTCTCTTGTTGTGAAGTTGAGGCGGACCAAAACGCAGCGTGGTGGTTGTTCATTGTAATTTAATGAAGACACTATACATGAACAAACTAACGAAAACAAGAAACGTGAGAACTCAAAACAGCCTATCTGGTGAATACTACACAAAGACAGGAACAATCACCCACAAACACACAGTGAAACCCAGGCTACCTAAATATGGTTCCCAATCAGAGACAATGACGAACACCTGCCTCTGATTGAGAACCATATCAGGCCGAACATAGAACTAGACAAACTAGACATGAAACATAGAATGCCCACTCAGATCACACCCTGACCAACCACAACATAGAAATATACAAAGTAAACTATGGTCAGGGTGTGACAGATAGAATACTATAGACATCAAGAAAGCCAGTCAGTTGATTATTAACAAGTTTTTCCAACACTTTTGATAAACAGGGCAAAATAGAAATTGGCCAATAACAGTTAGGATCAGCTTGATCTCCCCTTTTAAATAAAGGACGCACCGTGGTTGTCTTCCAAACACCTGAGACTCAGTGACCGCTTGCAGGGAGAAACTTTGTGCAGGGCAGGGGAAAAAGAGGGAGGTGAGGAAATGTTGGACGGGCAAGGAGGCATTGCTGAGTCAAATAGAAATCCTGACTTAATGAAGTGATGATTGAAGACTTCCGCATGTGTCCTTGTCAGTAACAACCACATCATTAACATTAAGTAACATGGGCAAGTGTGAAGAAGAGGGTTTATTCTTCAGCTTTTCAACCATTTTCCAAACTTCTTGGGGTTAGACCCACAAAGAGAGAACTCCTTAAAGTAACTAACTTTGGCCTTCTGGATAGCCTGAGAGCACTTATTTCTAATTTACCTGAACTAGAGCCAGTCAGCCTGAATATGCGTGTGCCGAGGTGGAGTAACTTTGTCAGATCACGGTTGAACCAGGGGCTGAACCTGTTTTTAATTCTCATTTACTTTATGGGGGCGTGTTTGTTAACAATTTCACTGAAAATATCAAAAAAGTAGGTCCAAGCGTCTTCGACACCAATTTACAGAGGCCAGGTCATGAAGGAAGGCTTGCTCATTAAAGTTATTTTAAGGACAGGTCGTTTCACTGAGCAGCCATTAGGAACACAGGCTGTAAAACAGTGATCACTAATTACAGAAAACACCAGACTGATATCTATCAGGATTATTTGTCAGGATAACATCAAGGAGAGTAGCCTTTTCTGGGTGTTTGGAGTCATACCTTGTGGGATTGGTAATACTCTGATAAAAATGTAGGGTTGCTTTAGGACTTGGTCAGGTGGTTTAAGCATGTCCCAGTTTAGGTCACTTAGCAGGACAAATTCAGACTAAGTGTAAGGGGCCAGGAGAGAGTTTATGGCAGGTAGGGTACAGGCCGTTGCTGATGGTTGACGATAACACCCAGGAACAGTCAACAAAGAGCTATTTGTTTAATGCTTAAAACCAGCAAATCAAATTGTTTGGGGACAGACTTGGTGGAGACAACGGAGCACTGAAGATGTTCCTTGATAAAGATTGCCACTCCACCACCTTTGGAAGATCTGTCAGTTAAGAACAAATTCTTATTTTCAATGACGGCCTGTTCAGGGGCAGAACAACAGATTTCTACCTTGTCAGCTCGGGGATTTGAACTTGCAACCTTCCGGTTACTAGTCCAACGCTCTAACCACTGCCGAAAAACATTATAGGCGACATTGTTGCCGATGATGTCTGGTGAGGGCCTGCCTTACAACAGGCCTACAAGCCCTCAGTCCAGCCTCTCTCAGCCTATTGCGGACAGTCTGAGCACTGATGGAGGGATTGTTTGTTTCTGGTGTAACTCGGGCAGTTGTTGTTGCCATCCTGTACCTGTCCCGCAGGTGTGATGTTCGGATGTACCGATCCTGTGCAGGTTTTGTTACACGTGGTCTGCCACTGCGAGGACGATCATCTGTCCATCCTGTCTCCCTGTAGCGCTGTCTTAGGCATCTCACAGTATGGACATTGCAATTTATTGCCTTGGCCACATCTGCAGTCCTCATGCCTCCCTGCAGCATGCCTAAGGCACATTCACACAGATGAGCAGGGACCATGAGCCTCTTTCTTTTGGTGTTTTTCAGAGTCAATAGAAATGCCTCTTTAGTGTCCTACGTGTTCATAACTGTGACCTTAATTGCCTACTGTCTATAAGCTTTTAGTGTCTTGACGACCGTTCCACAGGTGCATGTTCATTAATTGTTTGTGGTTCATTGAACAAGCATGGGAAGCAGTGTTTAAACCCTTTACAATGAAGATCTGTGAAGTTACTTTGATTTTTACGAATTATCTTTGAAAGACAGGGTCCTGAAAAAGGGACGTTTTTTGTTGTTGCTGAGTTTAGCTTCAGACTAAACATTACTCACTCAGTTCCAGGTTGGATGGTGTTTTCAGGTTTCTGTTGTGCTTATTTTGCTGGTCGTTGCTGTATATTTGCTAGAGCATTTGCTGTATAGACCTTGGAAATAAGAATCATTGGTAGTAGGACTACAGTTTGGCCCATTAAAAAGGTAAAAACATGTCCTACAAAGTGGCTATATGTTCATTTTATTACCTAGGTTATTGTAAGATGATTGCTAATGATCTTGGTGCTTGGCATCTCCCTGCAAGAAAGTCTGTCATATTAACGATGTACCTGCTGAACAGGTATTTTGAAATCTTAGCATGGAGGCTATTCAGTCATAGGAATGATATGAAACTTGACTTGAGTCAGAGTCATTCAATTGACATGAGTCAGAGTATGAGTCATGAATCATTTATGAGTCCAAGAGCCACCTGAGTCATGCCTGCCATATCCTCACCAACAAAATGGGCGAGCCACAGGAATAAAGTTGGCCTACCTTGGGATGTTGGCCAACATTGGGCAGTTGGCCTACCATGGGAAGTTACTCTACCTTGGGCAGTTGGCCTACCTTGGGCAGTTGGCCTACCTTGGGAAGTTGGCCTACCTTGGGAAGCTGGCCTACCTTGGGCAGTTGGCCTACCTTGGGAAGTTGCTCTACCTTGGGAAGTTGCTCTACCTTGTGTAACAGTATAACTTTAGACCGTCCCCTCGCCCATACCCGGGCGTGAACCAGGGACCCTCTGCACTCATCAACAACAGTCACCCACGAAGCATCGTTACCCATCGCTCCACAAAAGCCGCGGCCCTTGCAGAGCAAGGGGAACTACTACTTCAAGGTCTCAGAGCAAGTGACGTCACCGATTGAAACACTATTTAGCGCGCACCGCTAACTAAGCTAGCCGTTTCACATCCGTTACACTTGGGCAGTTGGCCTACCTTGGGCAGTTGGCCTACCTTGGGCAGCCATTTAGACATTTCTGGGGGGAATGGCCCTAGCCCTCACCCTCCGATCCAACAGGTCCCAGACGTGCTCAATGGGATTGAGATCCGGGCTCTTCGCTGGCCATGGCAGAACACTGACATTCCTGTCTTGCAGGAAATTATGCACAGAACAAGCAGTATGGCTGGTGGCATTGTCACGCTGGAGGGTCATGTCAGCATGAGCCTGCAGGAAGGGTACCACATGAGGGAGGAGGATGTCTTCCCTGTAACGCCTGAGCATGAACTATTAATAGGACCAAGACAATAACGATGTGAGACGTTGTGTCTCTCCTTGTTCAACAATGTTGATTGTACAGTTTACAGAACAATGTAGATGGCACAGTCAGCACTATCTATTTTGGTACGGAACCTTCCCTTTACAAACCTTCCCTTTGCTCGCCCTAAATTAGAAACGGTTGCGTAGTTTGAGTTGCTCGCTCCATAAGCCTTTCAACAAACTAAGGAAGGAATAAGTGAGCAAAGCAAGCAATAGGGGCACCTGTTAATCTGTTAATGTCCTAACTGACCTACTGTAATTAACCCTAACCCTAAGGGCTGTAAATGTATATTTACTATACAGGGTGGAGAAATGCATAACGCTTGGAAAATGAGGATTCTTGACCAATCATGTATATGTGCAGGGTTACGAGGTAGTTTAGGTGATATATACATGTCAGTATGAGTAAAAGTGAGGCAATCAGGATTTATAATAACCAGAGTAGCAGCAGCGTTTGTGAAAGTGTTCGTGTGTGTGTGTGTGTGGGGGGGGGGGGGGGGGGGGGGGATCATACAAGGGTGAAAGTAAGGCGGTGTGGTCCAGAAAGGCTTCCCGGCTAAATTAATACTTGGGGAAAACATGAGCCTGTCACCATAATTAAAACAAAATGTAAAATTTTTTTTTTTTTTTTTTAACTGTAGGCTATTAAGCTACACCATTATTCATCATTAGGCATGACAACGTTCCAAAATGCGATGTGGTTCGATGAGAACACAGAAATTTAGCCAAGGCAGAGATGAATGTCTGACACCCGAGACACGAGAAGACAGCGGTGGAGGCATTCATTCTGGCCTCATGATGATTCGCCAAATGTCATGAGACTTTGTGGTGTTTTGTGTAACAGATTACTCTTTCCATTTACCATTGTTTAGAGGCTGGAATTATGTTGGATGAACGTACGCAGGCGCCTCGTAAAGGAGACCTTTGAAGTGATGGTTTGACAATCAGATGAAAACATCATGACTGGTTGTGTTTATGCCACAATAAAAGGTAATACGTTTAAAAAATAGACAAATCTTTACGATGAGGCCCACAGATCCTATTGAATTAATACAGGTTCTATATGGAATTCTATGATTACATACATAGGAGGTCCCCAACCGGAAAGAAATTAAATCTACTTTCACCCCGTGAATATGCACATGTGTGTCTTTGGAGTGTCAATGTAAGTATGTGTGAGTGTGCATAGAGTCAGGGCATAGAGTCAGGGCATAGAGTCAGAGCATAGAGTCAGAGCATAGAGTCAGGGCATAGAGTCAGTGCATAGAGTCAGTGCATAGAGTCAGTGCAAAATAGATACTCAGAGTAGCCATTTGATTAACTGATCAGCAGTCTTATTGCTTGGGGGTAGAAGCTGTTCAGGAGCCTTCTGGTCCCAGTTTTGGCGCTCCGGTACCGCTTGCCATGCGGTAGCAGAGAGAACAGTCTATGGCTGGGGTGGCTGGGGTCTATGATAATTTACCTGGACTTCCTCTGACACAGCCTGGAATAAAAGTCCTAGATGGCAGGGAGCTCAGCCCCAGTGATGTACTGTGCAGTCCGTACCACCCTCTGTAGCGCCATACGGTCGGATGCCAAGCAGTTGCCATACCAAGCGGTGACGCAGCCAGTCAAGATGCTCTCAATGGTGCAGCTGTAGAACTTTTTGAGGTTCTGAGGGCCAATGCCAAATATTTTCAGTCTCCTGAGGGGGAAGAGGTGTTGTCGTACCTTCTTCACGACTGTGTTGATTTCAAAGCTAAAATGCCATCAGAAAGTATTCATGCCCCTTGACTTATTGCACATTTTGTTGTGTAACAGTCTGAATTCAAAATGGATCAAATATTTTTTTTTTCTCAACCATCTACACACAATACCCCATAATGACAAAGTGTAACTTGGCACTCGAGAACATTCACTGTCTTCTTGGTAAGCAACTCCAGTGTAGATTTGGCCTTGTGTTTTAGGTTATTGTACTACTGAAAGTTGAATTAATCTCACAGTGTCTGGTGCAAATCAGACTGAACCAGGATTTACTCTACAATTTTGCCTGTGCTTAGCTCCATTTCGCTTCCGGGGCGGCAGGGTAGCCTAGTTGTTAGAGTGTTGGACTAGTAACCGAAAGGTTGCAAGTTTAAATCCCCGAGCTGACAAGGTACAAATCTGTCGTCTGCCCCTGAACAGGCAGTTAACCCACTGTTCCTAGGCCATCATTGAAAATAAGAATTTGTTCTTAACTGACTTGCCTAGTAAAATAAAAATATCCTGAGAAGCTCCTCAGTCCTTAACAATTACATGATTGATGCAGCCACCACTATGTTTGAAAATATGGACATTGGTAATGGTAATGTGTTGTATTGGATTTGGCCCAAACATAACACTTTGTATTCAGGACAAAAAGTGAATTGCTTTGCCACATTTTTTTAGGCATTACTTTAGTGCTTGTTGCAAACAGGATGCATGTTTTGGAACATTTGTATTCTGTACAGGATTCTTTCTTTTCACTCTGTCAATTAGGTTAGTATTGTGGAGTAACTACAATGTTGTTGATCCATCCTCAGTTGTTTTCTCCTATCACAGCCATTAAACTCTGTAACTGTTTTAAAGTCACCATTGGCCTCATGATGAAATCCCCGAGAAGTTTCCTTCCTCTTCGGCAACTGAGTTAGTAAGGATGCCTTTATCTTTGTAGTGACTTGGTGTATCGATGCACCATCCAAAGTGTAATTAATAACTTCACCATGCTCAAAGGGATATGTAATGTCTGCTGTATGTATGGGGTACAGAGGTGAGGTAGCCATTAAAAAATTATGTTAAACACTATTATTGCACAAATAGTGAGTCCATGCAACCTTTTATGTGATTTGTTAGGCACATTTCTACTCCTCAACTTATTTAGGCTGCCATAACAAAGGGGTTAAATACTCATTGACTCAAGACATTTCAGCTTTTCATTTTTAATTAATTTGTAAATATTTTGAGAAACATAATTCCACTTTGACATTATCGTGTATTTTGGCATTATGGGGTGTGTAGGCTAAATCTAAATTTAATCCATTTAAAATTCAGTCTGTAACATAACAAAATGTGGAAAAAGTCAAGGGGTGTGAATAGTTTCAGAAGGCACTGTATACAATATTAGGGAGAACAAGTTAATAGTAAACAGCTCATGTTTAAGTTGGGTGGTTAAGCTAGCGCCCAATTGACTCCTTAAAGGAGTGCTCTCCTCGACCCAGAATGCACTGCGCGGTCTATTGAAAATAAACGGTTAGTATTCTCACTGGCGTTACGGCTAATGCTAATAGGTGTAGCATCTCCCCCTTTCTTAGAATATTAGTAGATCACTGACTTACTCCTAGTGCTCAAAGGGATAGCTTACTTTTTTTGGAAGTTTTTGTATATTTTCAACACGCTCCAAAAATGCTTGCTAGCTAAATACCAAAACTAAAAATGACTTGGATGAAATTACAACGCCCTAAGTTAAGCTAACACTTCTTAAACATGACCTTAAAAATGAACTAATCAAACAGTAAGTGTGTTTTGTGTAACAGCTTCATCCAGTAACCTGGCTTCTGGGTTATTGTGTGGCGGCTACTAAGAGTTCAATACAATATAATTCAATCTGAACGGGGTGCTTCAAACGATAACAACATTTGCATCGGCTATAAAAAGCTGAAAACCCTGGAACACGGAAGAGCAGCCTTTGTGCCATTACATGCAGCTAGTACTACACCCGCACACTCTCTCGCACACACACACACGGAAGCTTACACACACGTTGAGGGAGAGGTTATTTTCCTGGCACCATTCCGCCAGGGGCCCTCACCTCCACAACGACGAAACAGCCTACAAGGAGGAAGTGAGGGCCCTGGTGGAGTAATGCCAGGAAAATAACCTCTCCTTCAACGTGAACAAAACGAAGGAGCTTGATCGTGATCTTCAGGAGACAGCAGACGGAGCACGTCCCCACCCACATCGACAGGGCTGCAGTGGAGAAGGTGAAAAGCTTCAAGTTCCTCAGCGTGCACATCACTGACAATCTGAAATGGTCCACCCACACAGACAGTGTGGTGAAGAAGGTGCAGCAGTGCCTCTTCAACCCCAGGAGGCTGAATAAATGTGGCATGGCCCTTAAGATGCTCACAAACTTCTAGAGATGCATAATTGAGAGCGTCCTGTCTGTCTGTATCACCACCTGGTATGGCAAATGCACCATTCGCAACCGCAGGGCTCTCCATAGGGTGGTGCGGTCAGCCAAACGCATCATCAGGGGCACACTGCCTGCCCTCCAGGACATCTACAGCACCTGACATCACAGGAAGATCATCAAGGACCTCAGCCACCCGAGTCACGGCCTGTTCGCCACACTATCATCCAGAAGACGAGGTCAGTACAGGTGCATCAAAGCTGGGACCGAGAGACTGAAAAACAGCTTCTATCTCAAGGCCATCAGACTGTTAAATAGTCACCACTAACTGGCCTCCGCCCAGTACCCTGCCCTGAACTTAGTCACTGTCTCTAGCCAGATACCACGCGGGTACTCTAACATGCACCTTAGAGGCTGCTTCCATATGTATATTCATGCAACACTGGTCACTTTATGAGTGGTTGCTGCCCTATGTATAATGAACAAAAATCTAAACACAACATGTAAAGTGTTGGTCCCATGTTTCATGAGCTGAAATAAAATATGTTCATTATGCACAAACAGCTTATTTCTCTCAAATTTTGGCCACAAATTTGTTTACATACCTGTTAGTGAGCATTTCTCCTTTGCCAAGATAGTCCATCCACCTGACAGGTGTGGCATTTCAAGAAGCTGATTAAACAGCATGATCATTACACAGGTGCAGCTTGTGCTGGGGACAATAAAAGGCAACTCTAAAATGTGCAGTTTTGTCACAGAATTATCAAGTTTTGAGGGAGCGTGCAATTGGCATGCTGGCTACAGGAATGTCCACCAAAACTGTTGCCAGATAATTTAGTGTTCATTTCTATACCATAAGCTGCCTCCAACATCGTTTTAGAGAATTTGGCAGTACACCCAACTGGCTTCACAACCGGAGACCACTCCACAACCGGCTTCTTCACCTGCGGCATGGTCTGAGACCAGCCACCCAGACATCTGATGTAACTGTGGGTTTACACAACTGAAGAATTTCAGCACAAACAGTCAGAAACCGTCTCAGGGAAGTTCATCTGCCTGCTTGTTGTCCACACCAGGGTCTTGAACTGACTGCAGTTCGGCATCGTAACCAACTTCAGTGGGCAAATGCTCACCTTCAAAGGACACTGGCATGTTTGGGATGTTCTGTATCAACGTGTACGACAGCGTGTTCCATTTCCCGCCAATATCCAGCAACCTCGCACAGCCATTGAGGAGGAGAGGGACAAAATTCCACAGGCCACAATCAACAGCCTGATCAACTCTATGCAAAGGAGGTGCGTTGCACTGCATGAGGCAAATGGTGGTCAGACTGGATACTGACTGGTTTTCTGATCCACACCCCTACCTATTTTTTAAGGTATCTGTGACCAATAGACGCGTCTCTGTATTCCCAGATATGTGAAATCCATATATTAGGGCCTAATGACATTTTTTATATTGACTGATTTCCTTTTATGACCGTAATTCCATTATTTTACTCATAGATTTGTGTGTACTGTTGTGAATTGTTAGATACTACTGCACTGTTAGATACTACTGCACTGTTGGATACTACTGCACTGTTGGAGCTTGGAACACAATTATTTCTCTACACCCGTAACAACATCTGCTAAATATGTGTATGTGACCAATACAATATGATTTGATATATGCGCACACACACACACACACACACACACACACACACACACACACACACACACACACACACACACACACACACACACACACACACACACACACACACACTCAGAGAGAGAGAAAAAAGTCAGCCCCATTCCTAGCTGATTACATTCAAATGGCTTCACCACCACAAAACATGCAAAACACAATTTCATAACAGCAAGAATATTTTCCACGCTGGGGGCGTAGATAGCTACCTCCTCTCCTAATGCAAGGAACTGAGCAGGGCAGAACCCGGGAGGCCCCACATCTGTTTTCCATAAATCCAAACTTCTGTCCAAAGTGATCAACATGTTGGAAGTCAATGTACATGCAGACACTGTGTCTCTACTCCACAGTTATCAGTACAACAACCTCATAGTAACTCCCTCCCAAAATAGTAACAGCCAATAAAGTACAGTATATAAATTCAGCATCCAATCAATTGGCCAGTTATAATAAGCCATCCATTGGTTGAAAAAGTCAATCACTACCTAAGGCCATAAAAATATTATTAAATGTTTAACAGCTTACTTTTTTTTTAAGTGAGGGGAGGAATTAAAACGGTAACCTTAGTTCAGCACCTATCAAAAAAGGTGCTATCTAGAACCTGAAGGGTTTCTTCAGCTGTCTCAATAGGAAAACCCTTTTGGAACCCTTTTTTCTAAGAGGGGTGACCTAATCAAGATATTGTGAGCCTCTGAAAGGGGCATAGTTCATCCATAATCCGAGAGGAAGTTGTGTATCTCTTTAGTGGAAGCCTGAAGACATGCTCTACTAGTACAACATTTCACATTTTCGGGTTTTATTGTTGAGAAAAGTAAAGGTGGCATCCGTTAGATATTTTATTACATTTGCAGTATTATAAACTCAGCAAAAAAAGAAACGTCCTCTCACTGTCAACTGCGTTTATTTTCAGCAAACTTAACATGTGTAAATATTTGTATGAACATAACAAGATTCAACAACTGAGACATAAACTGAACAAGTTCCACAGATATGTGACTAACATAAATTGAATAATGTGTCCCTGAACAAAGGGGGGGTCAAAATCAAAAGTATCAGTCAGTATCTGGTGTGGCCACCAGCTGCATTAAGTACTGCAGTGCATCTCCTCCTCATGGACTGCACCAGACTTGCCAGGTGTTGCTGTGAGATGTTACCCCACTCTTCCACCAAGGCACCTGCAAGTTCCCGGACATTTCTGTGGGGAATGGCCCTAGCCCTCACCCTCCGATCCAACAGGTCCCAGACGTGCTCAATGGGATTGAGATTCGGGCTCTTCGCTGGCCATGGCAGAACACTGACATTCCTGTCTTGCAGGACATCATGCACAGAAAGAGCAGTTTGGCTGGTGGTATTGTCATGCTGGAGGGTCATGTCAGGATGAGCCTGCAGGAAGGGTAACACATGAGGGAGGAGGATGTCTTCCCTTTAACGCACAGCGTTGAGATTGCCTGCAATGACAACAAGCTCAGTCCGATGATGCTGTGACACACCACCCCAGACCATGACAGACCCTGCACCTCCAAATTGATCTCGCTCCAGAGTACAGGTCTCGGCGTAACGCTCATTTCTTCGACGATAAACGCAAATCCGACCATCACCCCTGGTGAGACAGCAAATCGTCAGTGAAGAGCACTTTTTGCCAGTCCTGTCTGGTCCAGCGACGGTGGGTTTGTGCCCATAGGCGACGTTGTTGCCGATGATGTCTGGTGAGAGCCTGCATATCCTAAAACACAAGCCAGTCGAGTATTGCCCCCATTTTTTCAGACCATGGCCTCCATGCAGTCTGTTCTCTAGCTCGGGAGATCATGTCAGATTTAACACACAGATCTGAAGTCTTTATAAAGTGAGTCACCATGGAGACTTTGACTGTAAAACGATCAGACATAGATATTTACAGTTGGTAAGAAAGGAAGAACAACGATTCTATGACGCCAGATCCTACTCCCTCTCAAGATCTTTAGTTCTTGGTAATACACCCTTGTTCAAACAAAAACTCAGTAACATAATAGAAAAGTTAGTCTAAGGATCAGTGCGGAACCTCCTTGGTCAACCGTTCTCTGTATTGTTGTCATCTCATGGTAACTTAGTGGTCAGGGGTTAGCATTAACAGCAGCCAGATAAACAATACCAAAGCATTGTTCTCCTTGCTCCGAAAACTAAGTCATTTGTAGTTTGTAGTCTTTTAAATCAGCCATTTTCTGTGTTGCCCATGGTTATGACAGAATCAAGTCAGTAGTGCTGTCTCAGCCAATATCTGAGTTTATTTAGAACCTCTCAGGTTAACAGAGTCCAATGCCCACCACTATCCTCACTACCTTTGTGATAGCACATGCCATGTCCTAATAAGCAAGCTACCTATACTGATCTGATCCTGGACCTGCCTTACCAACCAACACACTAACTAAAACAATCACAACAAGATTTAAAAAGCTGGCTTCCGGGTACATTTTGCCAGGCAACACCCACTGCCAGGCAACACCTACTGCCAGGTTCATTCACAGGTCAGCCAGCTGGATTCCACTTCCAGGGCCACTTCCTATTGGATGAGATCCACTTTTGAGCTGGTCAATCAGGAAGCTAGGTGAGACGGGGTTTACGACCCCCACGCATGGCTTTCCCATGAAACCCAGCTGACGGTGGCGACAGAGATGTGACCTTTCTCAGTGTTTTGGATGCACAGCTGGAATTAGCTCATGTATTGGAAGACAGTTAGTTGGTATAATCAAAGCGGATGAGGATGTGCTTTGTACTTAGACTATGAAGGGCTCAAAAGGGGGTTCCCTCCATTGACACATTGTTTGTTCAAGGTTTCGACCGAACAGTTGACTGTCAACTGTTTGAAACCAAATCTCAGGCAATAGTCAATTAGTCTTATTTTCAGACAGTCAAAATAGAGAATAATGGACCTCAACTAACGCTTCCAATTCCAATTTCACCATTCTTGATCTGTCAGCTTTAGTCTGCAGCAAGTATTACAAAACTAGGTCTCTGTTGGTGACTCAACATTAAATCATGGGCGAAGCAGGGCGATTACTAATTACATATTTATCAGCTTGGCTATTTACTGAGGTGACAGCCATTAATAACTAACGATCACATGTTGTATAGATGAGTCATGGACGTTGTAGACGTTTGGAGATCAATAAGCGAACATATGACATCAAAATTGAAACATTTGCTGTTTCAGTAGTACATTACACAATTAGCTCAGGAAAGTAAATAGGCCGATACAACAATGCCCTACCAATCATCTGCATTTATTCAACAACCAATAGTCTCCTGAACATAAAGCTGACTATAAACTCTGACTTCAACTGTACCTTTTGTTCTATTTGCTGTTCTTCCTCTTTCTTGATCTAACCCCTCTCTAACCCTCTCTGACCCCTCTCTAACCCCTCTCTAACCCTCTCTAACCCCTCTCTAACCCCTTTCTTACCTCTCTCTGACCCCATTCTGACCCCTCTCTAACCCTCTCTGACCCCTCTCTAACCCACTCTGACCCCTCTCTAACCCTCTCTGACCCCTCTCTAACCCTTTGCTGACCCCTCTCTAACCCCTCTCTGACCCCTCTCTAACCCTCTCTAACCCTTCTCTGACCCCTCTCTGACCCCTCAAGCCACATGTTTGTAGTGTATGCTGTTCCACAAAGCTAATATCCCCTCCATTTCCCTCAGCAAACAAATATGGTTGTATTGTTCTTTTCATACAATTTACTTCCAACAGACAATTTAGTTTCCTCAACAACAGAAAGGCCTAGCATTGTTAACTGGTTAGACATTCTCTACACAGTACAATGAGCTGAGCAACCTAACCCTTAATAAAATGCAGGTCTGAGTCAATATTGAACAAGTCAATCAAAGACAGCGAGCTCTGAGGCTGTAACATGGCACAGGTGCAGCTAGACGCTCTTCATATAATGTCACGCAGCTACAACATCAACGATGTTCGGGCTCTTCGGCACATGCTAAAACTACAGAAACATTTGTTGACTCCTATTTTTCCACTGCAGGTTTGATTAATTGTTTCCAAAGCAATTCACCGTTCACCAATAGCCCACTTTTCAGACCCCAGTGTCTGGGTCCTTGAAAGGGCTCCATCTAGTCCCCGGGCACACAAGCCTTTCCTAAGAGGCAAAGAGACCACTGCTTTTAGAAGTTCCGAGAATGTATTGAATCCAAATCCAAAATGTCATTACGTAATATATTAATATTTGTAATGGTAAAATGTATTAAATGTATCAACAGGGATTTCTGGCAGTATAGATACACAATGGACTATTGTTATATGTGATACATATACTCTGAAACTGTACAACAACAACAAAAAACACTTGAGCATGTCTTCGTTTGTGTTGTGAAAAGGGTGTACCTGCGCAATGACTTCATTCAGTTCAGAATGCATCGTTAGCAGCCTTTCAAAAGACAGTCGGGACAATAATACATTTATAGTACTTCACATAAAGGAGACAACGATGAACTGTGCCACAAACAAGACATTCATCTAGTACTGTCTAACACTGTTTATCGATTAGTAGACACATATTGAGTTTATCAAACCACTTATACATAAGGGAAGTGTGAGTTGAAGAGCATCCACAAAAACAAAAGGCTAGATTACATTTTCTTTAGCTGCTGGAAAGTAGAATGACAGGTCAAGAATCTACTTTTAGAACAGTACAGAGAGGAATCAGTCTTCATATATAAGAAAATTAACACATTTCATAAATTCAAGGCTATGGAAATAATTGTTAATGGTAAAAAAACAACAACAAAGTAGTTAGTGCTCTTAAAGAAAGATAGACCGGCTTTGGTGTTGCACCTGAGACTCACCTGCTGCCTGGCGGTCGTCAAGTCGTCTGGGATCCCCCCCCTCTCGGCTACTCGGTTCTATCCCACTCCCAGATTAGCTTGTCTGAGAGCCAGTATTGTGACCAACTCACTCACAGATACAGCAGACACTGGTAGAGATATAGTATATGGGAAATAAAGTGAGAGACAGTTCCCTTTGTCACAACTTTTCCTCTTTTCAGATTGCTCAACTAACTGTCTCCGCTGTCTGTCAAGTTCTGTTCCAGACCATTCTTCCAGGAGCATCAAAAGCAGCGCCTGGCACCCACTCCCTCAGCCGAGGGGGGGCATAGTCCACTCAGAGACCGTTGTAGCTGGGGAAGGAGATTGGGGGGGGGGGGGGGGGGGGGGGGGATACAATGGCGGTCGAAAAGAAGAAATCACAAAATCCCACGAGACGCAGAAACCACAAACTACGCGCTATACACACAGGGGAGGAATACAAAACACACACAACAGAATGTCAGATGGTTTCTGTTACTTCTCTGTGGAGTGTGTGTGTGTAGGCTGGTCATGCTGGGAAGTATAATCCAGAGCAGCTAGTTTTTCAGGTCTGCTTGCCTGGCCCTAGGCGTTAATGAAAACGACACACCTCCAATCTCAGGGTAACTGACTAGCTAGCCATACCTCCACTCCAGTCTGCCAACCTGTCTCAAACACCCAGGATTTCTCAATGGCATCCCACACAGAGGGTGTGGCTGTGTGTGAGTATCGCGCGTGTGTGAGTATCGCGCGTGTGTGTGTATCGTGTGTGTGTGTGTGTATCGTGTGTGTGTGCCCCAACTTTGGAAGAGCAAAACCATTACAGTCCATGTAAGGATGGAAGCTATGCTGTAACTATGTAAATGCAGTGTGAAGAACAAGTATTTGTTGGTAGTGATTTAAAACTACTCCAAATGGATTGCACACTTCCCCACATCTAATAAGGACGCAAACAAAGACTGTGGCTAAATGCCTGTTATGTGATATTGTTTCATGATTCGGCGTACCCACAAAGTTATGATAAAGATAGGGGGACACATTTCACCTGGAAGATAATGAAAGAATTGTGTGACGTGATGCAAGTTAAGAGACGTTTGCATGTACCGTTTCACCTGGAATGTTCTGGACTTATAGAACGCTACAATGGTGTTCTGAAAAAAAAATGGGCAAAAAAAAAAAAATGTGCTCAAACAGGACTTACCTGGGTGGATGTGCTACCCATAGCCATGTTTTCAAACAGGACTTACCTGGGTGGATGTGCTACCCATAGCCATGTTTTCACACAGGACTTACCTGGGTGGATGTGCTACCCATAGCCATGTTTTCAAACAGGACTTACCTGGGTGGATGTGCTACCCATAGCCATGTTTTCACACAGGACTTACCTGGGTGGATGTGCTACCCATAGCCATGTTTTCAAACAGGACTTACCTGGGTGGATGTGCTACCCATAGCCATGTTTTCAAACAGGACTTACCTGGGTGGATGTGCTACCCATAGCCATGTTTTCAAACAGGACTTACCTGGGTGGATGTGCTACCCATAGCCATGTTTTCAAACAGGACTTACCTGGGTGGATGTGCTACCCATAGCCATGTTTTCAAACAGGACTTACCTGGGTGGATGTGCTACCCATAGCCATGTTTTCACACAGGACTTACCTGGGTGGATGTGCTACCCATAGCCATGTTTTCAAACAGGACTTACCTGGGTGGATGTGCTACCCATAGCCATGTTTTCAAACAGGACTTACCTGGGTGGATGTGCTACCCATAGCCATGTTTTCACACAGGACTTACCTGGGTGGATGTGCTACCCATAGCCATGTTTTCACACAGGACTTACCTGGGTGGATGTGCTACCCATAGCCATGTTTTCAAACAGGACTTACCTGGGTGGATGTGCTACCCATAGCCATGTTTTCAAACAGGACTTACCTGGGTGGATGTGCTACCCATAGCCATGTTTTCAAACAGGACATACCTGGGTGGATGTGCTACCCATAGCCATGTTTTCAAACAGGACTTACCTGGGTGGATGTGCTACCCATAGCCATGTTTTCACACAGGACTTACCTGGGTGGATGTGCTACCCATAGCCATGTTTTCAAACAGGACTTACCTGGGTGGATGTGCTACCCATAGCCATGTTTTCACACAGGACTTACCTGGGTGGATGTGCTACCCATAGCCATGTTTTCAAACAGGACTTACCTGGGTGGATGTGCTACCCATAGCCATGTTTTCAATATATTTCACCTCAGTCTGTAAAACTGGCCTCAGTCCACATGAGGTACTGCTGGCCCATCCCTTGAGGACCCCTGCGTCACCACCAGCTGCAGTCCCAGTTCTTTATCTGTTAGATGACGCTATGATGAAGTACCGTATAGCTCTGGCCAACTGTATTCCAGCTGTTCATTCATAGGTCTCTGCTGCCCAAACTCCCCTTGATGACCATCCCCATCCCGATCTCCAGCCTTGAGATTGGGTAGTGGTCAGGAGGCACCAAAGAGGTAAAGAACCTTTAAAACCCAGGTGGAAGGGACCACTTCAGATTGTCCTCACCACCCCAACAGCGGTAACGTGCTTAGGGAGACACCTGGTACCACGCCTCCAACTGTAAGCATGTAGCAGAGCCAGAAGAAGAAGATGTAACAGAAGAAGATGTTATTCCTTTTACTCCAACTAAAAGGTCCCTAACTAAAAGGTCCCTAACTAAAAGGTCCCCAACTAAAAGGTCCCCAACTAAAAGTTCCCCAAATAAAAGCTCCCTAATTAAATAATGTATTTTATGTCCCTCTAGCTATACGGTATTTCCTATTTCATTTTATGTAATATACCCTCCTAATGTACAATATATTGTATACACAGGCCATTGGATTGGTCTATAACAGAACATATATGTAATGGGATGACTTTTCTCTTTCAGAAAGCCACTGCCCTCACCCCAAGGGGGATATTCTATTACCAAGACAAACAGCCTCAATGAAAGGCTTGGCCAACAAGTGTCTCGCTGAATTGGAAATATGCTTTCTCTCTCTGTGAGGAATTCTCTTTTCACTCCTCTTCTTTCCTCTCTTCTGACCAGATCCCATGACAGGCTGCAATGGTTCTTTCTCCTAGATGTTAGCCTCATGTTACCTGCACACCTGGGTTGAAATATTATTAGAAATCTTTCAAATACATTGAGTGTTTGCTCTCGTCTTCCTGGAGTGCCAGATGGGCGGGGTTTGCCGTTTGAGATTATTCTATTGGTCCATTGAGCCAGGCAAACTCAATTAAGTACAGATGAAGTATTTTAAATGATTTCAAACAGTATTTTTGACCGGGTATATTTACCTGTGCGAGGCTAGGTGGTGGCCCTCTAGAACTCCAAACCTAGTTACTTACTTTACCTCTTTTGTGAGAAAGTGTAACTGAGTCATTCAACTTGACAGGAATTGTTCTTCTGCCTGCTCCCAATAGGCTAAACTCTGTTTGCCTGTTAGCTTGAAAAGTTCCCCTACAGAATTGTTTTGTTTAACATAAGGATTATTAGATATTAGTCATATTCTTTAATATATGTCAGCATTTGCCATTGAGATATCACACCACTATATTGCTATTTTGATTGCTAGTTCAGCCCCTACATACAGAACTAAGTATCTCTTACAGTACGTATCATGTTTCCAGTGATAGTTTCCATATATTCTACACAAACAGAAATCGGCTACTTCAGTACAGTCAAAGGTGAGTCAAAGCGGCTTTACAATAGCAAGTCAACTTTTGTGCACTTCTCCCACCGGAGGTGTAGATTAAAGTGTTGACATTAGCCTCATTCCTCTGCCTATATCTCTTCATGGCATTAACAGCTTCTTCTCAACACGGTCAAGACAGATGAGGTGTGATATGACCTGCAATAAATCAATCAATATTTGTCCTATTTTTTTATAACGTAGGCTTAGTGTTCATTGAAAGATTTAGCTAATATTCCAAAACACTATGTGCCAGTTTCCCAGAAACAGATTTCAGTAAACCTACTCCTGGACTAAAAAGGAAGATCAGAGAAAATCTCCATTAAAAAAGTATATAGGCTCAATCTGTGCCTGAGAAACCGGCCCTATTAGAATTGTACTGTACTGAAAGAATGCATGGTCAATGTACAATTCAAACAATGAGGAACCGTGAGCGTCTTCTACAACCTTCAAAAAAAGGCTTAAGAATTTATAAAAAAATTGTTGTAGTTTTAAAATATACATTTCAATTTAAATTCAGTTGAATCTTATCAATAATATTTAAATGGGTTTCTAATTATATAATTATTTTTCAATTATATTCTGATGTCATTTCTTCAGGTTATGTTGGAAAGGAAAGGGTTAACACTGAAGAGAAAAAAATGTCCAAATCAGGATTTTTCTTTTGTGGTCTCAGCCATTAGCTAGGCCCTCACAAGCTAGATTGAAGGCATTTGACTTGTAATGGCTGGGACCATTTTTACAAAAACACATGGAAACATCCACCTTCTCGGAGTCGTACAAAGATTTACAGATGTTATCGCAGGTTTCTAGCTTCATCAGTGCCGTAATAATATCTAGAAAACAATATGCACATAATCCAAAAGTAAAAAGAAAGAAATCCTTAAAATAAATACATATACATTATATACTGTATATAATGGTGTGTATAGACAGAATGGACAGCATATGAATAGAAAAGGTGTGCACAGCAGTAGTTATATAGGATGAGCCTGTCACACCCTGACTATAGAGAGCCCTTGGTTCTCTATGGTCAGGGCGTGACTAGGGAGTGTTCTAGTTCAATATTTCTATGTTGGTGTTTTGTATGGTTCCCAATTAGAGGAAGCTGGTAATCGTTGCCTTTAATTGGGGATCATATTTAGTTAGCCATTTTTCCCACCAGTGTTTGTGGGATATTGTTTTTGAGTGAGTAGCACTACATTTGTTTGTATCTTGTTTTGTTTAAAGTTTCACTATAATAAAGACGTAATAAACACACGCTGCACCTTGGTCCGACTCTCCACACGATCGTGACAGAGCCTTGACTAGAATACAGTATATTCAGTTGAAGTCGGAAGTTTACATACACCTTAGCCAAATACATTTAAACTCAGTTTTTTACAATTCCTGACATTAAATCCTAGTAAAAATCCCTGTCTTAGGTCAGTTAGGATCACCACTTTATTTTAAGAATGTGAAATGTCAGAATAATAGTAGAGAGAATGATTTATTTCAGCTTTAATTTCTTTCATTACATTGCCAGTGGGTCAGAAGTTTACATACACTCAATTAGTATTTGGTAGCATTGCCTTTAAATTGTTAAACTTGGGTCAAATGTTTCGGGTAGCCTTCCACAAGCTTTCCACAATAATATTCCTCCTGACAGAGCTGGTGTAACTGAGTCAGGTTTGTATGACTCCTTGCTCGCACACGCTTTTTCCGTTCTGCCCACAGATTCTCTATAGGATTGAGGTCAGGGCTTTGTGATGGCCACTCCAATACCTTGACTTTGTTGTCCTTAAGCCATTTTGCCACAACTTTGGAAGTATGCTTGGGGTCATTATCCATTTGGAAGAACCATTTGCGACCAAACTTTAACTTGATGGCTTGAGATGTTGCTTCAATATATCCACATAATTTTCCTGCCTCATGATACCATCTATTTTGTGAAGTGCACCAGTCCCTCCTGCAGCAAAGCACCCCCACAACATGATGCTGCCAGCCCCGTGCTTCACGGTCGGGATGGTGTTCTTTGGCTTACAAGCCTCACCCTTTTTCTACAAACATGACGAGGGTCATTATGGCCAAACAGTTCTATTTTTGTTTCATTAGACCAGAGCATTTTCTCCAAAAAGTACGATGTTTGTCTCCATGTGCAGTTGCAAACTGTAGTCTGGCTTTTTTATGGCGGTTTTGGAGCAGTGGCTTCTTCCTTGTTGAGTGGCCTCTCAGGTTATGTCGACATAGGACTTGTTTTACTGTGGATATAGATATTGTTGTACCTGTCTTCTCCAGCATCTTCACAAGGTCCTTTGCTGTTGTTCTGGGATTGATTTGCACTTTTCGTACCAAAGTATGTTCACCACTAGGAGACAGAACATGTCTCCTTCCTGAGTAGTATTGTAATGCTCCGGGTGTCGTGGGTGTGGAGTCAAATGCAGGAGACAGAGAGTTCAATGCTGCGCGTCTTTTAATCGCACCAACGCACCACAGGGTGCTCACAAAAAGTTACGTTCCCAAAACACAGGGAATCAAAATGTACAATGGGAAACAATCCCGACCGGACACTAACACGTGCCTATACCACAGAGCCGAAGGTTACATAGAAATAATCCCGCACAACAACCAGGCGGGCCGGCTGTCTAATAAAGACAAACTAATTAAACATCCACAGGTGCTACCACTCAACATACAAGGAGGGGAAGGAAAAACAATCAGTGGCAGCTAATAGGCCGGTGACGACGACCGCCGAGCGCCACCTGCCCGGGAAAGGGAAACACCCTCGGTCGGACTCGTGACAAGTATAATGTCTGCGTGGTCCCATGGTGTTTATAGTTGCGTATTATTGTTTGTACAGATGAACGTGGTACCTTCAGGTGTTTGGAAAATGCTCCCAAGGATGAACTAGACTTGTGGAGGTCTACACATTTTTTTATGAGGTCCTGGCTGATTTGTTTTGATTTTCCCATGATGTCAAGAAAAGAGGCACTGAGTTTGAAGGTAGGCCTTGAAATACATCCAGAGATACACCTCCAATTGACTCAAATAATGCCAATTAGCCTATCAGAAGCTTCTAAAGCCATGACATCATGTTCTGGAATTTTCCAAGCTGTTAAAAGGCACAGTCAACATAGTGTATGTAAACTTCTGACCTGCTGGAACTGTGATAGAGTAAATTATAAGTGAAATAACCTTTCTAGGGCAGGCGTTCCGCTAGCGGAGCCAAGTCAAAAAAACACACAGTCATTTTCCCAGCCAAAGATAGGAGTCACAAAAAGCAGAAATATAGATCAATTGAATCACTAACCTTTGATGATCTTCATCAGATGACACTCATAGGGCATCATGTTACACAATACATGTATGTTTGTTTGATAATGTGCATATTTATATCCAAAAATCTCAGTTTACATTGGCGCGTTACGTGCAGTAATGTTTTGATTCCAAAACATCCGGTGATTTTGCAGAAATACTCATAATAAACATTGATAAAAGATACAAGTGTTATTCACAGAATTAAAGATATACATCTCCTTAATGCAACCGCTGTGTCAGATTTAAACAATTTTTTACGGAAAAAGCATAATCTGAGTACGGCGCTCAGAGCCCAAAACAGCCAGAGAAATATCCGCCATGTTGGAGTCAACAGAAGTTAGAAATAATATTATAAATATTCACTTACCTTTGATGATCTTCATCAGAATGCACTCCCATGAATCCCAGTTAGACAATAAATTACTGATTTGTTCCATAAAGTTCCATAAAGTCCATAATTTATGACCAAATAGCCACTTGTTGTTGGCGTGTTCAGCCCAGTAATCCATCTTTATGAGGCGCGAGCACTTTGTCCAGACAAAAACTCGAAAAGTCCTGTTACAGGTCGTAGAAACAAGTCAAACGATGTATGGAATCAATCTTTAGGATGTTTTTAACATAAATCATCAATAAGGTTCCAACCGGAGAATTCCATTGTCTGTAGAAAAGCACTGGAACGAGAGCTAACTCTGTCGGGACCGCGCGTCACGAGCCTGAGACACTCTGCCAGACCCATGACTCATTCAGCTCCCATTCCCCCCTCCTTTATAGCAGAAGTTTGAAACAAGTTTCTGAAGACGGTTGACATCTAGTGGAAGCCTTAGGAAGTGCAACTTGACCCCATAGACACTGTGTATTCGGGAGGCCAAGCTTTGAAAAACTACAAACCTCAGATTTCCCACTTCCTGGTTGGATTTTTCTCAGGTTTTCACCTGCCATGTGAGTTCTGTTATACTCACAGACATCATTCAAACAGTTTTAGAAACGTCAGAGTTTTTTCTATCCAATACTACTAATAATATGCATATATTAGCATCTGGGACAGAGTAGGGGGCAGTTCATTCTGGGCACGCTATACATCCAAAAGTGAAAATGCTGCCCCCTATCCCAAAAAGGATAATCTGTCTGTAAACAATTGTTGGAAAAATTACTTGCGTCATGCACAAAGTAGATGTCCTAATCAACTTGCCAAAACTATAGTTTGTTAACAATAAATTTGTGGAGTGGTTGAAAAACGAGTTTTACGGACTAAAACCTAAGTGTATGTAAACTTCCGGCTTCAACTGTAGCGTAGCATTATGTCGTATACTTGAAGATACAGTACATTCAGGGCAAAAGGAAAAACGGACTATGCCGGAGCTTAAAAAACACAAACTCCAAACGTCTTTAAGAATAGTTCTTTATGTATTTCTCATGTGAAACGAATGACCATCATACCACACAAATATAAGCAAGTACTGTTGTAACAGTCAGAGACAACAAACTCTGGAAATTAGTACACAACATAAAATACAGATACCTGTATATAACTGTAAATTATTGCTTGATTGCTACTTCGTGTTCTGGATAACTACAGTACTAGACATAATATTCAGATTTCAACAGAACAGTATGCAACAGTAACGGACAGTATTGACCGTTTTGCTTTGTAGACGTTCCAAAAAAAACAACATTGAGTCAGTTTTTAACACGACACAATAAGAATTGATTTGATCGAGCATTTCAGAACTTTTTGTTTATTTTTTATCTTTACATCAACATAAAATTAGAAGCCAACATTTTTTTAGCCGCATACTGGAACTGGCGTCGGCAACAACATCACTATAAATGTTTCTCGTTTCGCCTGTGACCCAAAATGCTCCCAGTTTCAGAGACAGCAGTCGGTAGAAAACATCAGATCAGCCTCGTCAACATAATCATTATCTTAGTCATCAATCAGCAATATTATCACCAGTCAGCACAACTAGAAAGTTTCTGTGCCATTGCATTGCGTTTCAACACTCGCTGGCTGCTTGGTTTTTAGAAGTCACCTCTGAAAGGACAAAGCTTGCACTTGAAATTATGTTCCAGGGACAAACACTAACAAAAACACACCTTTGTTCTGTGGTTGCAACCAACCATCATCTCAAAAGACACATGTTCCTGTTCTTCCTACCACACCTATTCAGTGGTACACTCCTGCACATATATCCAAAGGCCTCCGAGCCTTCAAAAACCCCAGTAGCAAGAGATGTTGAGTGTTAAACTCACGCTGCTCTGCTAGTGAGAAGGCTACCCAGGTGTTCATCTTGAAAAACAGAAGATTAAAAAAATAACAAAAGAAATACAGAACATTCTCTCTAGCAAGACTGGCTCTAAAATGAGAAGAAAAAAGACTGCCTTTACAGTGAGAAGAAAAAAAGACTGCCTTTACAGTGAGAAGAAAAAAGACTGCCTTTACAGTGAGAAGAAAAAAGACTGCCTTTACAGTGAGAAGAAAAAAGACTGCCTTTACAGTGAGAAGAAAAAAGACTGCCTTTACAGTGAGAAGAAAAAAGACTGCCTTTACAGTGAGAAGAAAAAAGACTGCCTTTACAGTGAGAAGAAAAAAGACTGCTGACAATAAAGTGCTCGCATGCAGACAGACCAATAACAGACACATTACATTATAGTTGACATTTTATGCTTGTTGTTATTCAAAGTGCATGGTCAGGAGAAACATCTATCATTCTGGTAAAAGTTACTCTTAAATTTACTCCTGAGATATTTAGGATAGGATTCAAATGAATGACTAAAAGCACAGTAAATTAAGTAATTATTAATTGTATTTGGGAGTTGCTGTGAGCAAAGTAACAACTGTTAATGCAGCAGTATTCCAAATTAGAGTAATTTGCTTTACTACTATGGCTGACCCTTCACATTTCATGTGACAATAATACTAATTTTTAATAACTTTAAAAAAAAAAACTTTCTCTTTAGTTTCTTGAGTTTCCAAAGGTTTGTGCTGTGACTGCAAGGTGAGATGAAGGCTTTGTTTTTATATCTCCAGAGGCTGGGTGGCAAAGGAAACTTTTTCAATTTCTCACCAACGCTTAATGTCAATCATTAAAACCTAATGGACTTTTTCCACCTAATGACTATTGAGCTATTTACAGCAAGAACTAAGAAGCAGTCTTATATTTTAAGAGCTGACAGAGGAAAATCAGGACATTCCTTTAGTATAGCTCCAGAGATTGAGAGATTGGGAGATTTTCAGTGTAAAACAAGCCATTTAGGTCTGAGAAGAAGAAAGCTGTGTTGATATCATAAAAAGACCCCAAAACATTACCGGAAAGATGGAATAAAAATAAATGCCCTCTGAAAATGCCAACATTCCTGTAGGAGATTAATCTTAGCCTTTACTTCTACTCTAAAGCCCAACTCTTAGCCTTTACTTCTACTCTAAAGCTCAACTCTTAGTTTTTGCTTCTACTCTAGAGCCCAACTCTTAGCTTTTACTTTTACTCTAAAGCTCAACTCTTAGGCTTTTATTCCTATCCTAAAGCCCAACTCTTAGGCTTTACTTGTATCCTAAAGCTCAACTCTTAGGCTTTTACTCCTATCCTAAAGCCCAACTCTTAGGCTTTTACTCCTATCCTAAAGCCCAACTCTTAGGCTTTTACTCACACTGTAAAGGTCTCATTCACTCTGTCTTTTTACTCACCCAGCCAGCCTCTCCCCTCTCACCTGACACTATAAAACTAGAGATATGCGTGTCGTCAAAAGCTTCATTCCATTTCCCTGTCATCTTGACCAGTATAAAATGCCTCAGCTCCCGACTACGTTAGTAAGCATGCAAAAAAACAATTGTTTGTGGTATCAAATACATGTTAAGAAGAATGCACACCTAGTTCAGCAACACGTCAATTGACACCTCTCTGATTAAAAGGACATAAGCAGACCCCTCCCCAAAAATGAAATAAAATGCAAACACCACCACAACTTTGATGTTACCACATGGCCACCTGTTGCTAATTAGTGTGACCTCCATAGGTTCCTTTGCTTTATATAACAGTTTAGTGTTTGAGTCTCTGTAGGAGTATGTTCTTATATATACATGAAGACAAGAAGAGGAATACCAGACAACCAATCCTAATTCTGTGTTAGCAGAAACAACCAATCAGCTGATATCATAAATAGCAGAAGAAGAACAGACAAACAATCAGAAGAACAAATGTATATAAAACAAAAGTTTAAAAACTCAAAACGTCATTAGAGGTATAGCATGTCCCCGAAAGACCACTGCGTGACACAACTAACCAGTGACAGTAAGCAGGAAGGAAATAAGTACTACTACAGAAGAACTACTACAGATGAGAGCTGAGTGTATAATCTATGACAGGGGGCCTGCTTTAGGAGGACAAGTTGTTACATTACTGCCCCTGGCTGATCCGAGGTCAGGGGTCAAGAGTTAGGCACCCTCACCCCTCCCTCCCTTTCCTTTGAGTGTGATGAGTGTGTGTAAATCTCATCCATCCTCCATCGTCCATACAGGCCAGGCCGCCTCATCCCATCCAATAGCCATGCTCCCTCCACAAACACCACCAACTGTCTGCTGTTTGTGTGTTTTGGGTTGAACTGAAATGAGGGGCGTTGTCTTGCTGTGCGACTCCTGAGACAGAGAAGACAGGGCTTGGTGCGTGTGTGTGTTGGGGTCGTAGGAGTGGGGTCCGTAACGGGCGTCCTAGTTCAGGACTTGCGACGGGCCGTCGGGGCGCCGGGTTTGGACAATCTGCTGTTTCTGCTTGGGCCGCGCTTCGTCGTTGTCATCCTCTGCATCGCTGTCGCACACATGCACCACAACGCTGGGGGTTGACTCAGTGCCCGCATGCAGTTCATACTTCTCCCCTAAAGAAGGAGAGGGTAGGCAGGGATGGAATGAGAGAGACAGCGAAGGATAGAGAAAGAGAGAGAGAAAAGGGGTAGAAAGGGTTGAGAAAGAGAGAGAGAAAAGGGGTAGAAAGGGGTTGAGAAAGAGAAGAGAGCATGAGAAAGACAGAGATAAAAGGGGTAGAAAGGGGTTGAGAAAGAGAAGAGAGAAAAGGGGTAGAAAGGGGTTGAGAAAGAGAGAGAGAAAAGGGGTAGAAAGGGGTTGAGAAAGAGAAGAGAGCGTGAGAAAGAGAGAGAGAAAAGGGGTAGAAAGGGGTTGAGAAAGAGAAGAGAGAAAAGGGGTACAAAGGGGTTGAGAAAGAGAAGAGAGAAAAGGGGTAGAAAGGGGTTGAGAAAGAGAAGAGAGCGTGAGAAAGAGAGAGAAAGAAAAACAGACAAAGACTTTAATACACCAGACTTGATTTGCCTTTAGAATGCCACACATCCATCAACAGCCCTACATCATCATTCCAGGTTCAATCTCTTGATTAGATGGCCAATGAAAGTCTGATCTACAATTGAAGCAGATTGAACAGACTGCAGGACAGATCCAAGCTTATGGTACTTGAGGTAGAGGAGCATGTAAATAAGCCCAACAGTCATTTAAAAAAACAACGCTAACCGCTAAGCCGCAGGATCAGAAAATCAAAAGAAATCACATTTGAATAGTTGCATACACGTATTTAGCAGATGTTATTGCAGGTGTAGCGAAATGCTTGTCTAACATGGCTCCTCTAGAACTATTAACTGAGTGTTAGCCTAGCACTTGTTGAAAGAGGGAACCTCCCCTGCGATGGCTGACGGTATCAGCTGGAATAACACTGGCTGGCTGGCTGCAGCCTAATGAAATGTACTGCCGGCTAGGATAGGATCACACTGGCTGGCTGGCTGCAGCCTAATGAAATGTACTGCGGGATAGGATAGGATCACACCGGCTCTTGTTGCTATCGTGTGCCAAACTACTCCAATAGGGGAGTAGACAGAATACACATATATATATAGATATATAGAGTTGAAGTCGGAAGTTTACGTACACATAGGTTGGAGTCATTAAAACTTGTTTTTCAACCACTCCAAATATGTCTTGTTAAAACCTCTTGGTGACAGGGGGCAGTATTTTCACATCCGGATGAAAAGCATGCCCAAATTCAACTGCCTGCTACTCATTCCCAGAAGATAAGATATGCAAATTATTAGTAGATTTGGATAGAAAAACACTCTGAAGTTTATAAAACTGTTTGAATCATGTCTGTGAGTATAACATAACTTATTTAGCAGGCAAAACCCAGAGGATAAACCATTCAGATTTTTTTTTTAGGTCACTCTCTTTTCAATGAGTTTTCATTGGGAATCCAGATTTCGAAGGGATCTTCTTGCAGTTCGTATCGCTTCCACTGGATGTCATCAGTCTTTAGAAATTGGTTAAGGTTTTTACTTTGTGTAATGAAGAAGTAGTCCTGTTCAGAACGAGGGTCACTTGTAGTGTACTGTTAGATAGAGGCGCGCGACCAGAAAGCTAGCTACAGTTTGTTTTCCTCCTGTATTGAACACAGATAATCCCGTCTTCAATTTTATCGATTATTTACGTTAAAAAATACCTAAAGTTGTATGACAAAAGTAGTGTGAAATGTTTTGGCAAAGTTTACAGGTAACTTTTGAGATATTTTGTAGTCACGTTGCACAGGTTGGAACCGGTGTCTTTCTGGATCACGCCAAATAAATTGACATTTTGGATATATATCGACGGAATTAATCGAACAAAAGGACAATTTGTGATGTTTATGGGACATATTGGAGTGCCAACAAAAGAAGCTCGTCAGAGGTAAGGCATTAATTATATTTTTATTTCTGCATTTTGTGTCGCACCTGCAGGGTTGAAATATGTTTTTCTCTCTTTGTTTACGGAGGTGCTATCCTCAGATAATAGTGTCGTTTGCTTTCTCCAAAAAACCTATTTGAAATCTGACATGTTGGCTGAATTCACAACAAGTGTAGCTTTAAGTTGGTATCTTACATGTGAGATTTCATGAAGGTTTGATTTTTATAGTAATTTATTTGAATTTGGTGCTCTGCATTTTCACTGCCTTTTGGCCAGGTGGGTGGCTAGCGTCCCACATATCCCAGAGAGGTTTAACAAACTATAGTTTTGGCAAGTCGATTAGGACATCTACTTTGTGCATGACACAACTTATTTTTCCAACAATTTTTCACAGACAGATTATTTCACTTATAATTCACTGTATCACAATTCCAGTGGGTCAGAAGTTTACATACACTAAGTTGACTGTGCCTTTACACAGCTTTGAAAATTCCAGAAATGATGTCATGGCTTTAGAAGCTTCTGATGGGCTAATTGACATAATTTGAGTCAATTAGAGGTGTACCTGTGGATGTATTTCAAGGCCTACCATCAAACTCAGTGCCTCTTTGCTTGACATCATGGGAAAATCCTAAATCCAAATTGGAAGCAATTTCAAAAAGCCTGAAGGTACCACGTTCATCTGTACAAACAATAGTACGCAAGTATAAACATCCTGGGACCACGCAGCCCTCATACCGCTCATGTCCGCTCATGTCTCCTAGAGATGAATGTACTTTGGTACGAAAAGTGAAAATCAATCCCAGAACAACAGCAAAGGACCTTGTGAAGATGCTGGAGGAAACAGGCACAAAAGTATCTATATCCACAGTAAAATGAGTCCTATATCGACATAACCTGAAAGGCCGCTCAGCAAGGAAGAAGCCACTGCTCCAAAACCGCCATAAAAAAGCCAGACTACGGTTTGCAACTGCACATGGGGACAAAGATTGTACTTTTTGGAGAAATGTCCTCTGGTCTGATGAAACAAAAATAGAACTGTTTGGCCATAATGACCATCGTTATGTTTGGAGGAAAAAGGGGGATGCTTGCAAGCCGAAGAACACCATCCCAACCGTGAAGCACGGGGCTGGCAGCATCGTGTTGTGGGGGTCCTTTGCTGCAGGAGGGACTGGTGCATTTCACAAAACAGATGGCTTCATGAGGAAGGAAAATGATGTGGATATATTAAAGCAACATCTCAAGACATCAGTCAGGAAGTTAAAGCTTGGTCACAAATGGGACTTCCACATGGACAATGTTGTCAGCAAAACATTGTAGCAAAATGGCTCAAGGACAACAAAGTCAAGGTATTGGAGTGGCCATCACAAAGCCCTGACCTCAATCCCATAGAAGATTTGTGAGCAGAACTGAAAAAGTGTGTGCGAGCAAGGAGGCCAACAAACCTGACTCAGTTACACCAGCTTTGTCAGGAGCAAAAATGAACCCAAATTATTGTGGGAAGTTTGTGGAAGGCTACCCGAAACGTTTGACCCAATTTAAAGGCAGTACTACCAAATACTAATTTAATGTTTAACTTCTGACCCACTGGGAATGTGATGAAAGAAATAAAAGCTGAAATAAATCATTCCCTCTTTTATTTGTTACATGCTTCATAAACAACAGGTGTAGATGAACAGGGAAATGCTTACTCACGGGCTCTTCCCAACAAACAACTGTATATATGTATATATATATATATATATATTACCATTCAAAAGTTTGAGGTCACTTAGAAATGTCCTTGTTTTTGAAAGAAAAGCACATTTTTGTGTCCATTAAATAACATAAAATGGATCAGAAATACAGTGCAGACATTGTTAATGTTGTAAAGGACCATTGTAGCTGGAAACGTCATATTTTTTATGAGGAACTGTGTTGGGGGAGGAACTGTGTTGGGGGAGGAACTGTGTTGGGGGAGGAACTGTGTTGGGGGAGGAACTGTGTTGGTCCTGACCCCGAGCAGCAGGAACGGTTGTGGCAGTTGCTGTTTGAATTCAGAGAGTGAGGAGGAGGTGGGTCAGACTCATCTGGTGCAGCATGAGATCGACACAGGTGATGCTCGACCCATCAAGATGCGTCCCCGCCGTATCCCACTGGCACGCCAGGAGGCGGCAGACAAGGCTGTGTTGGAGATGCAGCGGGCAGACAGCCCTCAGACAGCCCCCGGGCGGCGCCAGTCGTCATGGTTTCTAAGAAGGAGGGCAAGCTGAGGTTCTGTGTGGACTACAGGAGGCTGAATGAGGTAACCAGGAAGGAGTCATACCCCATACCACGTATCGATGAGTCGCTGGACCTGGACTAGACCTCTGCAGTGGCTACTGGCAGGTGCCCCTCTCCCCAGAGGCCAGAGCCAAAACTGCATTCTCCACTAACAGAGGACACTGGCAGTTCAAGGTCCTGTGCTTCTTTCTGCCTGTGCAATGCTCCAGCTACCTTTGAG
This sequence comes from Oncorhynchus mykiss, assembly GCF_013265735.2. NCBI lineage: Eukaryota > Metazoa > Chordata > Actinopteri > Salmoniformes > Salmonidae > Oncorhynchus > Oncorhynchus mykiss. The sequence goes on along the minus strand of NC_048583.1, from coordinate 57,640,468 downwards.
CGTTTGATGGACAGGGTGCTGGATGGCATCCCCCGACAGCAGTGTCTGGTATACCTCTATGACATCCTGGCCCATGGCAGCTCCTTCCAGTCAGCCCTGGTGGCGCTTCGGCGTGTGCTGGAGTGGGTGGCAGGTCTGAAGCTCCACCCGAGAAGTGTCACTTCATGAAGCTCCACCCGAGAAGTGTCACTTCACTTCAAGAGGTGTCCTTCTTGGCCCACAGAGTGGGGAATGAGGGGATCAGCACCATGGAGGACAAGGTGGGGGCTGTCCGAGACTGGCCCACCCCCACCGACCAGCGTCAGCTGAAGAGCTTCCTGGGCCTGGCCTCGTACTACAGGAGGTTTGTAAGGGGCTTCTCAAGCGTAGCTGTTCCCCTGAACCGCCTGCTGCCGAAGGCCTTCACTTGAACCGTGGAGTGTAATGAGGCCTTCAACACCCTCAAACGTGCACTGATCGAGGCCCCCGTGCTCGCTCCCCCTGACCTCACCTTGCCCTTTATCCTGGACACAGATGCGAGCAATGTGGGCATGGGTGGGGTGCTGGCCCAGGTGGGGCCACAGGGGGAGAGAGTGGTGGCGTACTTCAGCAAAACAAACACGAGCGCCGCTACTGAGCTCTTGGCTGTTGTGGCCTCCGTCAAACACTTCAAGTACTACCTGGGTGGCCTGCCCTTTACTGTAAGGACTGACCACTCTGCTCTACAGTGGCTCATGTCGTTCAGAGAGCCAGAGGGGCAGGTGGCTCGCTGGTTGGAGGAGCATCAGCCATATGACTTCACCGTAGTGCACTGGGCAGGGGAACGCCACTCCAACGCCGACGCCATGTCCCGTCGGCCCTGTACTGCAGACGGCTGCAGGTGGTGGTCCCAAAACCACCGCGGGAGGCTGTGCTCCAGAGTACTCGTGGGGGGGTGGGGACTGGACACTTTGGGGTCACAAAAACACTCTGCCGCCTACGTCAGGGCTTTTACTGGGGGCAGCACAAGAGGGATGTGGAGGACTTTTGCCGCCGCTGTGACCACTGCACAGCGAGAAATGCTCCCCCAGGCCGCTCTCATGCTTAGCTCCAACAGTTCCCAGTGGGAGCTCCCATGGAGAGGGTGGGAGTGGATGTAGTTGGGCCGTTCCCCACCACAGGAGGCAGAGACCATTGTCTACGCCCTGATAGTGGGGATGTTCAGCAGGTTTGGAGCTGCAGAGTCCATCCACAGCGACCAAGGCAGAAACTTTGAGTCCCGTGTGTTCGCCACCATGTGTGAGAGGCTGGGTATGCACAAGACCCGCACTATTCCTCTCCACCCTCAAAGTGATGGCCTTGTGGAGCGCTTCAACAAAACGCTTGGACAGCAGCTTGCCATCGTCTCTGCCAAACACCAGCGTGACTGGGACAAGCACCTGCCCATGGTCCTCATGGCATGCCGCTCCGCTGTCCAAGACTCCACCTCCTGCACGCCTCCTCATGCTGGGGAGAGAGATCCGCACCCCTGCGGAGATGGCGTTTGGTCAGCCCCGGGATAGTCCTCCTGTTTCCCCGGGGCTGGAGTATGCCCGGAGACGCCAGGACCGCCTGGAGACAGCCCACACCTTCGCCAGAGAACAGCTGGTGAATGCAGGTGTGAGGCAGAAGAGGAACTATGACGTGCACACCCGGGGAAGGCACTTTGTGGCTGGGGAGCTGGTCTGGGTCTACAGCCCCCTGAGAAAGAAAGGCAGATGCCCCAAGTTGGACAGTCACTGGGTGGGACCCTGCAGTGTCCTGGAGAGGGTAGGGGAGGTTGTTTACCAGGTGCAGTTTCCTCCCAGGGGGAGAAAGGTGGCACTGCACCGGGACAGGTTAGCTCCATACAGAGGGGCCTCTTCTCCCCAAACCCCAGGGACCTCCACAATTCCCCTCTCTGGCAATGACATTCTCCAGGCACCCATCCCTAGGTGCCGCAGACAAGGCTCCAGACAGCCCACTTCCCCTGTCTCCCTCCCTGTGTCACCGCGTGGTTCCCCGGAGCCGCGGACTGTATTCCCCATTCCTGCTTCCTTGTCCCCCATATCCCTTCCTTCATCCCCTGGGTCCCAGAGGGGCAGCCCCCTGCCACGGATGGAGCCCCTGTTTCACATCTGGACACTCCCTGACCATCACGGCCAGGCAGGCAAAGGAGACCTCTGGGTCGCTTCAGAGACACTGTTTGTTCCCTCGGGGACGAGGGACTTTGTGGTGGGGGGGCCTGTGTAGGGACCCGCACAGACAGCTGTGTGTTATGTGTTAGGCTAATAGTGGGTTGTGTTGTACTTACCAGTGTTCGCGGGGTCCGACATGCCAATCAACCTGCTATCTGCCAATAATGGGAATGCCTGGAATGTTCTGATGCCTGGCATTCTGGCGATTGGCGGAGTGGCGTGCAGGGGGGTTGGGCAGGGGGATGGAGCATTGGAAGTTAAAACCAGGTTTAGCTATTGTTCTCTCTCTTACGTCTGGCATTCACAAGAGAAGGTCACGGTTGGTTTATGGGGTATCTTTTATTTATTTGTCGTGGGATACGGCAAAACAGTATTCTGTGTAAGTTGGGTTAATAAACCGTCAATTCGTAAACTCAAGCCTCAGTCTGGACAATTGTTCCTTTATGATCTAGTCAGGTCATTACAATATATATATATATATATATATATATATATATATATATATATATATATATATATATATATATATATATATATATATATATATATATATATATATATATATATATATATATATACACATACACACACACATTTTATCCATGCCATAACAGTAATGTCCTGATTCCTAAAAAATACAGCCAGTATCAGTACATAAAATTGAGGTATCACAGATAAGATTTGATGTAGTCGGTGCTGTGGGATCCGGAGAATCCCAGGGTTAAAGCAACACAAATGCATATGCAGATTGCATCACAGTTGCCATGGAGACCAGACAGGGCCAAGGGAAACATGAGAAGAGGTTTCCCACACTGCCGTCTGACAGAAAAAGGCCCTGTTTTGTTTTGGGAAGGTCACTACCACAGGCGGCCAGCAGAGAGCGCCAGCGGGCCACACTGCAGCAGAGCACTAATATGATTTAGAGGCAGGCTAAAGAACCCCCAGCAAGAGCCAAGGCCTATTTCCTGATGCCTTCTGGTGTTACCATAGTAACGGCACTGTGATGGTGGGTCTTCACTGCAACATGGTAAATCATGTAATGTAGGAATCATTATTCTTTCCTGTAATGCATTATGCTGAGGGGCTGGGGGAGGTGCATAAAAGATGAAGCCAAGTCAAAGCCATGCTCAATGACATCTTCTTTGACAGCCATTCAGGTTTGTAGGTAGACCAGATAGAGGCACTCAAAGTGCTGCAATATTCAGATGTCTGGATTTCCAGACAACCACAGACAAAAACCCAGGCTGGGAGTGGCCAAGACAATCTCTTTGCCTCCTGAACCTACTAAATCATATAAAGGAGTAACTAACTAGAGCGTCTGTCTGCCGTTAAGTTCGTATATTACTGGTGAGAAGGGTTTCCTTTCCATAGATAACCAGGGTCTATACCATCGTAAACAAATACAATAATAATCTGCACTTATTCACATTCCTTCATAGGGATCTCAAAAGCACACTCCTTGCATCCATTCTCCTCTCTCCTCGTCTCAAAACCCATTGGAGGAGAAGTTCAAAGGGGAGGAGACGAGGAAGGAAATGGCTGAAGAAAGAAACATGGTGGAAACTGCCTTCTAGCTCAATGCTTTTACATTTGTTGGGGAGTTGTGTACGAGTGCACACTTCAGGATAAAGGACACAGTATTGGGCCGCACAGACAAGACTCCAGACGACACAGTGAAGCATTCTGAGAACTTGGTGACCTCTTGAACCATGTGACACTACTGCCCTGTCTCCAGTAGAAAGAACACTCCCTGTTTGATATGGCTGGCATTTCTAAAAGGTCACCTCCTGAATGCCAACGCTAGCCCTTTATCTAGCAAGAGAGACAGGGACAGAGTATGGCCAACGCTAGCCCTTTACCTAGCAAGAGAGACAGGGACAGAGTATGGCCAACGCTAGCCCTTTACCTAGCAAGAGAGACAGGGACAGAGTATGGCCAACGCTAGCCCTTTACCTAGCAAGAGAGACAGGGACAGAGTATGGCCAACGCTAGCCCTTTACCTAGCAAGAGAGACAGTGACAGAGTATGGCCAACGCTAGCCCTTTACCTAGCAAGAGAGACAGTGACAGAGTATGGCCAACGCTAGCCCTTTACCTAGCAAGAGAGACAGGGACAGAGTATGGCCAACGCTAGCCCTTTACCTAGCAAGAGAGACAGGGACAGAGTATGGCCAACGCTAGCCCTTTACCTAGCAAGAGAGACAGGAGTATGGCCAACGCTAGCCCTTTACCTAGCAAGAGAGACAGGAGTATGGCCAACGCTAGCCCTTAACTCAGCCCGACAGACAGTCCCTGAGTATGGCCAATGCTAGCCTTTAACTCAGCCAGACAGACAGTCCCTGAGTATGGCCAACGCTAGCCCTTAACTCATCCAGCCAGCCAGTCAGAGAGTATGGCCATCACTAGCCTTTAACTCAGCCAGACAGACAGTCACAGAGTTTGGCCAATGCTAGCCCTTAACTCAGCCAGACAGACAATCACAGAGTATGTCCAACGCTAGCCCTTAACTCATCCAGCCACAGTCAGAGAGTATGGCCATCACTAGCCCTTAACTCAGCCAGACAGACAATCACAGAGTATGTTCAATGCTAGCCCTTAACTCAGCCAGATAGACAGTCTCAGAGTATGCCATTAGGAAGTTTGTGTACCATAAGAGAGCCATTAAAGAAACAGAATAGCACTCATGAGTGTTGGGCCAGTAACCGAAAGGTCGCTGGTCTGAATCTCCGAGCCGACTAGGTGAAAAAATCTGTCGATGTGCCCTTGAGCAAGGCACTTAACCCTAATTACTCCTGTAAATCGCCCATGGATAAGAGCATCGACTAAATTACTAAATTGTAAATATTGTAAGGATTAATCTCTTTTTCTGATACACATTCATACTTAGATAACCGTCCAGCATACTGCATACTGCATACTGCACAAAGGAATTGGATGTGTTTACGCTACTTGGTGCACTTTCTGGTATCTTACTGCCATCCTAGGATTCTCACAATAGCACAGCACATGGAGCTGATGAGCTCAGTTCAGATAACAGTGCCAGTAGATACATGCTATATGAGTTTGTAGGGTGTGTAGACTGTCAATATGTATGTATGTATCTATGTGTGTATGCATGTGAGTGTGTGTGTGTATGTGTATGTACTGACCTGGGCCCAGCTTGGCCACTGCGCACAGCAGGTCATAGTTGATAACAGGCGTTGCGTCTTCGCTCTGGCTCCAGCCCACGGGTGGCGAGGCAGGGGGAGAGATGAGGAACTGTTTGACGGGAGCAGGAGGAGCCAGGTACGACTTGTCTATATCCTCCCCAGAATTCTGAATCTATATGAAGTGGAGAAGAGAGGAGAGTGGGACATGTCAGAATGGATGTCAGTGATAAAATCTGGGTCATGTTCATTTGGAATGGAAAATGTTGAAAACGTTTAGCAACTGAAAATGAAACAAGTCTAGGTAGTCCCTGCCTGTTTTTTTTTTACTGTCTCCATTCCCAATCGACCTCTCCTATAGACTCTTATCCCTATAGACTCTTATCCCTATAGACTCTTACCCCTATAGACTCTTACCCCTATAGACTCTTACCCCTATAGACTCTTACCCCTATAGACTCTTATCCCTATAGACTCTTACCCCTATAGACTCTTATCCCTATAGACTCTTATCCCTATAGACTCTTATCCCTATAGACTCTTACCCCTATAGACTCTTACCCCTATAGACTCTTACCCCTATAGACTCTTACCCCTACAGACTCTTACCCCTACAGACTCTTACCCCTACAGACTCTTACCCCTACAGACTCTTACCCCTACAGACTCTTACCCCTACAGACTCTTACCCCTACAGACTCTTACCCCTACAGACTCTTACCCCTACAGACTCTTACCCCTACAGACTCTTACCCCTACAGACTCTTACCACTATAGGCTCTTCATGTAGATCTGAGAGGACTGGATCAGTATAATATATAAATGATCTTCCTGTTGGCTCCCTGGACTGAACACAATGTACTGGATTATATCTAATATAAGACACACACACACCTTGGCTCGTCCCTTATGGAACCCACACCTCAGAACACACACTCAGAACAAACACATGCTGAGTACACACACAGACGGGCATGCATAAATACACAGAACACACACACACACACAACTACATTCTCAATGGGGAGAGTACAGTAGAGAAATACCACTACATTCTCAATGGGGAGAGTACAGTAGAGAAATACCACTACATTCTCAATGGGGAGAGTACAGTAGAGAAATACCACTACATTCTCAATGGGGAAAGTACAGTAGAGAAATACCACTACATTCTCAATGGGGAAAGTACAGTAGAGAAATACCACTACATTCTCAATGGGGAGAGTACAGTAGAGAAATACCACTACATTCTCAATGGGGAGAGTACAGTAGAGAAATACCACTACATTCTCAATGGGGAGAGTACAGTAGAGAAATACCACTACATTCTCAATGGGGAGAGTACAGTAGAGAAATACCACTACATTCTCAATGGGGAGAGTACAGTAGAGAAATACCACTACATTCTCAATGGGGAGAGTACAGTAGAGAAATACCACTACATTCTCAATGGGGAGAGTACAGTAGAGAAATACCACTACATTCTCAATGGGGAGAGTACAGTAGAGAAATACCACTACATTCTCAATGGGGAGAGTACAGTAGAGAAATACCACTACATTCTCAATGGGGAGAGTACAGTAGAGAAATACCATTACATTCTCAATGGGGAGAGTACAGTAGAGAAATACCACTACATTCTCAATGGGGAGAGTACAGTAGAGAAATACCACTACATTCTCAATGGGGAGAGTACAGTAGAGAAATACCACTACATTCTCAATGGGGAGAGTACAGTAGAGAAATACCATTACATTCTCAATGGGGAGAGTACAGTAGAGAAATAAAGAAAGGATAAAAGTCTGCACACAAATAGGCTCCTCCCGAGTGCTTTGATTCAACCTGCGCCACAAGTGCCTTCAGAAAGTTTTCAAACTCTTGACTTATTCCACATTTTGTTGTGTTACAGCCTGAATTCAAAACAGATTCACCGATCTACACACAATACTCCATAATGACATAGTGAAAACATTTTGAAAGAAATGTTCGCAAATGTATTGAAAATTAAATACAGAACTATCTAATTGACATAAGTAGTCACACTCCTGAGTCAATACTTTTGTAGAAGCACCTTTGGCAGCAATTACAGCTGTGAGTCTTTCTGGGTTAGTCTCCAAGAGCTTTGCACACCTGGATTGTTCATCATTTCCATATTATTATTTTCAAAATTCTTTATTCTTTATTATTTTCAATTCTTCTTGTTGGTCATTGCTAGACAATTATTTTCAGGTCTTGCCATAGATTTTCAAGTCGATCTATTAAGTCAAAACTGTAACTCGGCCAGTCAGGAACATTCACTGTCTTCTTGGTAAGCAACTCCAGCATAGATTTGGCCTTGTCTTTAAGGTTATTGTCCTGCTGAAAGGTGAATTCATTCTTCTAGAATGTTGCCTGTGCTTAGCTCCATTCCATTTATTTTTTTATCCTGAAAAACTCCCCAGTCGATTACAAGCATATCCATAACATGATGCAACCACCACTATGCTTGAAAAGATGGAGAATGGTACTCAGTAACGTGTTGTATTGGATTTGCCCCAAACATACACTACATGACCAAAAGTATGTGGACACCTGCTCCTCGAACATCTCATTCCAAAAATATGGGCTTTAATATGGAGTTGGTCGTCCCTTTCCTGCTAAAACAGCCTACACTCTTCTGGGAAGGCTTTCCACTAGATTTTGGAACATTGCTGTGGGGACTTGCTTCCATTCAGCCACAAGAGCATTAGTGAGGTCGGTCACTGATGTTGGGCGATTAGGCCTGGCTCGCAGTCGGCGTTCCAATCATCCCAAAGGTGTTCGATGGGGTTGAGGTCAGGGCTCTGTGCAGGCCAGTCAAGTTCTTCCACACCAAGCTTGACAAACAATTTCTCTATGGACCTTGCTTTGTGCACGGGGCATTGTCATGCTGAAACAGGAAAGGGACTTCCCCAAAATGTTACTGAGCTCTTCAGTGAGGCCATTCTACTGCCAATGTTTGTCTCTGGAGATTGCATGTCTGTGTGCTCAATTTTATACACCTGTCATTAAGGGGTGTGGCTGAAATAGCTGAGTCCACTAATTTGAAGGGGTGTCCACATACTTGTGCATATATAGTGTAACACTCTATACAGGACAAAGGGTGAATTACTTTGCCACATTTTTTTGCAGGTTCACTTTAGTGAAGGATGCATGTTTTGGAATATTTTATTCTGTACAGGCTTCCTTCTTTTCAATCTGTCAATAAGGTATGTATTGTGGAGTAACTACAATGTTGTTGATCCATCCTCAGTTTTCTTCTATCACAGCCATTAAACTCTGTAACTGTTTTAAAGTCACCATTGGCCTCATGGTGAAATCCCTGAGAAGTTTCCTTCCTCTCCGGCAACTGAGTTAGTAAGGATGCCTGTAACTTTGTAGTGACTTGGTGTATTGATACACAATCCAAAGTGTAATTAATAACTTCACCATGCTCAAAGGGATATTCAGTGTCTGCTTTTTAAATACCAATAGCCGCCCTTCTTTGCGAGGCATTGGAAAACATCCCTGGTCTGTGTGTTTGAATCTGTGTTTGAAATTCATTGCTCGACTGAGGGACCTTACAGATAATTGAATGTGTGGAGTACAGAGATGAGGTAGTCTTTCAAAAAACATGTTGAGGCCAGTGTTGTTGGGGCCAGTGTTGTTGGGGCCAGTTTCACACCCTTGGAGAGTACAGTGCATGCCCTAGGATTCAGTATACTGCTCTGAGTTTAGCCTCTGTAATATCTGGGGCCGTGCTCATTATGCACCAAATGAAAGAAAACAGACTAACTGGAAGAAAACACTCTAAAAAGGCAGGTCTAACCTGGACTGTAATGACTCCCATATCTCCCAAAAGGCCCCAGTTCCGGCCCAAACCTTCCCCCAGGAAGAGCTCACTCACCTGGGCAAAGTAGAGCTTGAGCTGCTTGCCGTTGAACTCAGTCTCATGGAGCTCGATGCGAGCGCGGGCGGCCGCCTCCGGAGTGCTGAAACTGATGCGGACTCGCCTGAAGCTCTTGAACATCTGGAAGGACGTCTGTTCGTCATAGATCCTGAACAGGGCCTCGAACCTCTCCTGGGAGAGAAGGAAAGAAAGAGAGGACGGCCATTTTAGACTACAGATGACCCTGCACCCGTCCTGAAATGTCTCCGTTAAAGGAAAAATCCATTCAAAAAACAGCATTCTGTTGTATGTTACAAGATGTTGATTATGTAGTTCTACTGAATGCTGTAGTTTTAGCACCACTAACTTCCTGTTTACATAGGGCGGCAGGGTAGCCTAGTGGTTAGAGTGTTGGGCTAGTAATCGAAAGGTTGCAAGTTCAAATCCCCGAGCTGACAAGGTAGTGGTGCTAAAACTGTCGTTCTGCCCCCGAACAGGCAGTTACCCCACTGTTCCTAGGCTGTCATTGAAAATAAACATTTGTTCTTAACTGACTTGCCTAGTTAAATAAATAGCTATTAACTAAACTGCCAATTCATGTTTCTAGCTCTATCACAGGTTTGTGCTTGGAAATGTATATGACATTGCATTGATGTTCGATATGTTGGTATTTATTTATGATACAGTCCAAATGTTTTGCATGTTAGTAATCAATTTTTCAAGAAACGTCACTTTCTTTCTGTAGCATGCATCATGTTGGGCATTGTTTGTAAGGTAGCATAGCCCAAGGGCATTGGCTATGGGCATCTGGGCATCTGGCCCACATTTCTGTTTCTCACAAAAGGGACAATAATGTATCTATTCTATTCATTCGTCAAAGGGAGCAGAAATACAGTGGGAGAGATGGGAGTAGCGGAAAAGTCAGGTGAATCATTCAGCCATTTGAAACAGGATATGATCCTGTCATTTGAGCAATAGGGGACATAGGGGTGTCCCATGTCATAGATCCTCTTCTTGTTACTCTCGTCTGTTGGGGTGGCACTCTAGGGGCATATGCTACGGTTAGTGGATTTTCAAGGAGCCATCAAGGAGACTATTCTTTCTCGCTCATCAAACCTGTTCCGGAGAGAGGGAAGACAAGTAGCCATGAAACTAGGCTAACTAGTAACTAAACTAACTAACGTTTAGCGCCGACTGCCTGCTGGTCGGCTTGGCTGTGCCATTTTGGGCTAGAGCAACTGTGATAGAATTTGGCTGAACAGAAAGGCTCTCAATCACATACATACTGTAGTTTTTACTAAAATGACACAATTGAATGAATGAAGCTTAACTATGACACAAAATAAGAATTAGTCCTCAAAATGAAACACAAATAATATTGGTATGTGTCAGACTTTACTATTGGTACAAGATGATAACAAGATCATATCATGTAATTCACCTCGTTCCAATAGTATCGTCCAACACACAGAGCTTTAGGGTCTATTTACAGTGCATTCGGGAAGTATTCAGACCCTTTCACTTTTTCCACATTTTGTTACATTACAGCCTTGTTCTAAAATGGATTAAATAAAAAAAAATCCTCATCAATCTACACACAGTACCCCACACTCGGGCCCCCGAGTGGAGCAGCGGTCTAAGGCATGTGTTGTTGTGTAATCTGGTGATGTGTTGTTGTGTAATCTGGTGATGTTGTGTAACCTGCTTATGTTGTGTAATCTGGTGATGTTGTGTAATCTGGTGATGATGTGTAATCTGGTGATGTGTTGTTGTGTAATCTGGTAATGTGTTGTTGTGTAATCTGGTGATGTGTAATCTGGTAATGTGTTGTTGTGTAATCTGGTGATGTGCTGTTGTGTAATCTGGTATTGTGTTGTTGTGTAATCTGGTGATGTGCTGTTGTGTAATCTGGTGATGTGTTGTTGTGTAATCTGTGATGTGTTGTTGTGTAATCTGGTGATGTGTAATCTGGTGATGTTGTGTAATCTGGTGATGTGTTGTTGTGTAATCTGGTGATGTGTAATCTGGTGATGTGTTGTTGTGTAATCTGGTGATGTTGTGTAATCTGGTGATGTGTAATCTGGTGATGTGTTGTTGTGTAATCTGGTGATGTGCAATCTGGTGATGTTGTGTAATCTGGTGATGTGTTGTTGTGCACAAGGAGAAGACAAGACAGGCTCACCTTTAAGATCAGGTGTGTAGGGTGTAGTGTGTAGAGCGTAGTGTGTAGTGCGTAGTCTGTAGTGCGTAGTGTGTAGTCTGTAGTCTAGTGTGTAGTGCGTAGTGTGTAGTGCGTAGTGAGTAGTGCGTAGTGTGTAGTGCGTAGTCTGTAGTGCGTAGGGGGTAGTGGGAAGTGAGTAGTGCGTAGTCTGTAGTGTGTAGTACATAGTGTGTAGTGCGTAGTATGTAGTCATAGTGTGTAGTGTGTAGTGTGTAGTGCGTAGTGTGTAGTGCGTAGTGTGAAAAACAGGCAAAAGTGGTGGGTGCTTCACACACAGTAAGGTAAACATAGGTGTGTTTGGTCCGGGTCTCGGTGTTAGGTAAGCACGACAGACCGGTGAAACAGTGTGATTAAAAAGTTGATGTCATAGTAAACAACAGGATGTTGAAGAACCTCAGTGTAGATGTACGGTATCCTCCGCTACAGTACAATGAGTGATTTCATCCAGTCACAGTTACGCCATAATGACATAATGGTTACATCATGGTAACTTCAACTCATGCTATGACAGGCTTCAATTTAGCCTAGCCTACTGGTTAGTGTGTTGGGCCAGAAACCAAAAGGTGGCTGGATCAAATCCACGAGCTGACATGGTAAAAATCTGTCATTCTAGCCCTGAGCAAGGCAGTTAACCCACTGTTCCCCGGGCGCCGAAGACGCGGATGTTGATTATGGAAGCCCCCTGCATCTCTCTGATTCAAAGACACATTTCAGTTGAATGCATTCAGTTGTACAACCGACTAGGTTTCCCCCTTTCCCCAATGTTTCTGTCTGCTATGTTCCAGACAATCCTGCCTTCAAGACTACTTCAGAAATATGAATAAAATGACCAAAACATTGACCTGATTGGAATAAATTATCTTTCTGAAACTTTAAAACCAACTGGTTGACATTATGTTAAAGTCTGTTGTATTGTGTTGCATTGTATTGTATTTGTAGAGTCCTCTTAAACCCTACATGCCCTAATCTAATCAGGAATGGACCTGAAACATGCCCTACTCTAATCAGGAATGGACCTGAAACATGCCCTAATCTAATCAGGAATGGACCTGAAACATGCCCTAATCTAATCAGGAATGGACCTGAAACATGCCATACTCTAATCAGGAATGGACCGGAAACATGCCCTACTCTAATCAGGAATGGACCTGAAACATGCCATACTCTAATCAGGAATGGACCTGAAACATGCCATACTCTAATCAGGAATGGACCTGAAACATGCCCTAATCTAATCAGGAATGTACCTGAAACATGCCCTAATCTAATCAGGAATGGACCTGAAACATGCCCTACTCTAATTAGTAATGGACCTGAAACATGCCCTAATCTAATCAGGAATGGACCTGAAACATGCCCTAATCTAATCAGTAATGGACCTGAAACATGCCCTAATCTAATCAGGAATGGACCTGAAACATGCCCTACTCTAATCAGGAATGGACCTGAAACATGCCCTAATCTAATCAGGAATGGACCTGAAACATGCCCTAATCTAATCAGTAATGGACCTGAAACATGCCCTAATCTAATCAGGAATGGACCTGAAACATGCCCTAATCTAATCAGGAATGGACCTGAAACATGCCCTAATCTAATCAGTAATGGACCTGAAACATGCCCTAATCTAATCAGGAATGGACCTGAAACATGCCCTACTCTAATCAGTAATGGACCTGAAACATGCCCTAATCTAATCAGGAATGGACCTGAAACATGCCCTACTCTAATCAGGAATGGACCTGAAACATGCCCTAATCTAATCAGGAATGGACCTGAAACATGCCCTAATCTACTCAGGAATGTACCTGAAACATGCCCTAATCTAAATCAGGAATGGACCTGAAACATGCCCTACTCTAATTAGTAATGGACCTGAAACATGCCCTAATCTAATCAGGAATGGACCTGAAACATGCCCTAATCTAATCAGTAATGGACCTGAAACATGCCCTAATCTAATCAGGAATGGACCTGAAACATGCCCTACTCTAATCAGGAATGGACCTGAAACATGCCCTAATCTAATCAGGAATGGACCTGAAACATGCCCTAATCTAATCAGTAATGGACCTGAAACATGCCCTAATCTAATCAGGAATGGACCTGAAACATGCCCTAATCTAATCAGGAATGGACCTGAAACATGCCCTAATCTAATCAGTAATGGACCTGAAACATGCCCTAATCTAATCAGGAATGGACCTGAAACATGCCCTACTCTAATCAGTAATGGACCTGAAACATGCCCTAATCTAATCAGGAATGGACCTGAAACATGCCCTACTCTAATCAGGAATGGACCTGAAACATGCCCTAATCTAATCAGGAATGGACCTGAAACATGCCCTAATCTACTCAGGAATGGACCTGAAACATGCCCTAATCTAATCAGTAATGGACCTGAAACATGCCCTAATCTAATCAGTAATGGACCTGAAACATGCCCTAATCTAATCAGGAATGGACCTGAAACATGCCCTACTCTAATCAGTAATGGACCTGAAACATGCCCTAATCTAATCAGGAATGGACCTGAAACATGCCCTACTCTAATCAGGAATGGACCTGAAACATGCCCTACTCTAATCAGGAATGGACCTGAAACATGCCCTAATCTAATCAGGAATGGACCTGAAACATGCCCTAATCTAATCAGGAATGGACCTGAAACATGCCCTACTCTAATCAGGAATGGACCTGAAACATGCCCTACTCTAATCAGGAATGGACCTGAAACATGCCCTAATCTAATCAGGAATGGACCTGAAACATGCCCTAATCTAATCAGGAATGGATCTGAAACATGCCCTAATCTAATCAGGAATGGACCTGAAACATGCCCTAATCTAATCAGGAATGGACCTGAAACATGCCCTAATCTAATCAGGAATGGACCTGAAACATGCCCTAATCTAATCAGGAATGGATCTGAAACATGCCCTAATCTAATCAGGAATGGACCTGAAACATGCCCTAATCTAATCAGGAATGGACCTGAAACATGCCCTAATCTAATCAGGAATGGACCTGAAACATGCCCTAATCTAATCAGGAATGGATCTGAACATTCCCTAATCTAATCAGGAATGGACCTGAAACATGCCCTAATCTAATCAGGAATGGACCTGAAACATGCCCTAATCTAATCAGGAATGGACCTGAAACATGCCATACTCTAATCAGGAATGGACCTGAAACATGCCCTAATCTAATCAGGAATGGACCTGAAACATGCCCTAATCTAATCAGGAATGGACGTGAAACATGCCCTACTCTAATCAGGAATGGACCTGAAACATGCCCTACTCTAATCAGGAATGGACCTGAAACATGCCCTAATCTAATCAGGAATGGACCTGAAACATGCCCTAATCTAATCATTAATGGACCTGAAACATGCCCTAATCTAATCAGGAATGGACCTGAAACATGCCCTAATCTAATCAGGAATGGACCTGAAACATGCCCTACTCTAATCAGGAATGGACCTGAAACATGCCCTACTCTAATCAGTAATGGACCTGAAACATGCCCTAATCTAATCAGGAATGGACCTGAAACATGCCCTAATCTAATCAGGAATGGACCTGAAACATGCCCTAATCTAATCAGTAATGGACCTGAAACATGCCCTAATCTAATCAGGAATGGACCTGAAACATGCCCTAATCTAATCAGGAATGGACCTGAAACATGCCCTAATCTAATCAGGAATGGACCTGAAACATGCCCTAATCTAATCAGGAATGGACCTGAAACATGCCCTAATCTAATCAGGAATGGACCTGAAACATGCCATACTCTAATCAGGAATGGACCTGAAACATGCCCTAATCTAATCAGGAATGGACCTGAAACATGCCCTACTCTAATCAGGAATGGACCTGAAACATGCCCTAATCTAATCAGGAATGGACCTGAAACATGCCCTAATCTAATCAGGAATGGACCTGAAACATGCCCTAATCTAATCAGGAATGGACCTGAAACATGCCCTACTCTAATCAGGAATGGACCTGAAACATGCCCTAATCTAATCAGGAATGGACCTGAAACATGCCCTAATCTAATCAGGAATGGACCTGAAACATGCCCTAATCTAATCAGGAATGGACCTGAAACATGCCCTAATCTAATCAGGAATGGACCTGAAACATGCCCTAATCTAATCAGGAATGGACCTGAAACATGCCATACTCTAATCAGGAATGGACCTGAAACATGCCCTAATCTAATCAGGAATGGACCTGAAACATGCCCTACTCTAATCAGGAATGGACCTGAAACATGCCCTAATCTAATCAGGAATGGACCTGAAACATGCCCTAATCTAATCAGGAATGGACCTGAAACATGCCCTAATCTAATCAGGAATGGACCTGAAACATGCCCTAATCTAATCAGTAATGGACCTTAAACATGCCCTACTCTAATCAGGAATGGACCTGAAACATGCCCTAATCTAATCAGGAATGGACCTAGGCTGCATGGCATCAAACTCCCAGAGTGATAAGCTTGTACTTTGAAATACCGCACACTCATTTACATTTTTTCAATTGCTAACATACATCGTCAAAACTCTTCACACGGTCAGCGAAACAGAAGTGTATGTGGACCAAACTGTGAAACATGTTTCATTGTTTTCACACAAAACGCATTCAATGACCACATTCTCCAAAATCCATGAACTCTTTTCTCATTCATACTCCACCACCTGCTAAAATATATATTTGAAGCACGTTTTCAAATGCTAACACACTGTTTCCAAAACTGTTAACACATTCAAAACAGAATGATGACAAATGTCGTGCATTTCTGCAGTAACCAGACTGAAACATATCGAACATCTCAGCAGAATATTTAATCATTCCAAACACAGCTGATTGCAATTTCATCTGAAAGCCTTCCCAAGTGTCCTGTTTTTAGTCTCGTTACCAAAGAGACAAAAGAGGACGGCTTCAGGATGATTTAGTTTAGAAACATGGGATCAAGGAAGACAGGTTGGTGGGGGAAGAAGAGTGTCAGGGAGCGAGAGGGAGAATGTGGGGAGGACAAAGGAGATGAAGACCAAGAGCGGTGGTCTCTGATGAGATAAGGGCCACAATTATCGACCCTGTTGTAAACCATGCTCTCTCTTTGAGAGAGACCGGTTTAAGGGTGCAACCAAATCTGCAGCATTCAACAGTTGCATCAATAGCACAAATTTTCTAGCAAAACAACAGGTGAGATGTGCATCCGTCAGTGATCATTGATAAGTGATAATACATATCACAGTACAATAACAGTATGTTCACATTTTTACATGTACTGACATTTTGAAATATATTGATTGTTTTGTGTTTTTCAGTAGGATCCAAAGGTTGCCTCCCAGGGAGAGGCAGAATATTATCAGACGCGCAGGAAATTGCCATTGTTGACATGCACAACAATGCACTAAAACTGCAGGAAATTCGGGACAGAGTGCTGGCAGACGATATCACTTTTGGGAATGTGAATACGGTCAGCACAACGACAATTGCCAGAGTCCCAGAGAAACATTAAATAAGGACAAGCAGTTGTAAACTGTACCCTTTCAGAGAAACGGTGAACGTGTGAAAGAACTCAGGTATCAATATGTCCAGGTTCAATAACCAAACATGGTACATCCACCGCTATGCATAATGTAAAGTAGTGTAAACCTGTGGATTTACTGTATTTTAGAGAGTAATGGAGATTCAAACTGGGAAAAAAACGCCACAGGGGAAGAAATGTGATTGGACAGAGAGCAACCGTGGATGTCCCAGGCCAGAGAGGGACTAATATCACAATGTGTGCAGCACTGTCCAATGATGGTTTGCTGTTACACAAACCACTCATTGGCCCCTACAATACAGAGAGGATCATTTATTTTCTGGATGACCTGCATAATCGACTTGTGCCAGTGGAGGAGAGGGGCAAGAAACTCCCCTACCTTCGTTGTTGTGTGGGATCATGTGGCATTCCATCACTCTGCTGCAGTCACAGACTGGTTTGCTGCACATCCCAGGATGTCAGTACTATTCCTGCCTCCATACTCACCCTTCCTAAACCCCATAGAGGAGTTTTTCTCTGCATAGAGGTGGAAGGTTTATGGCCACCATCCACATGACCAGATGTCCTTACTGGATGCCATGAATGCAGGGTGTGGAGAAACTTCTCCTGAAGACTGACAGGGTGTGGAGACACTTCTCCTGAAGACTGACAGGGTGTGGAGACACTTCTCCTGAAGACTGACAGGGTGTGGAGACACTTCTCCTGAAGACTGACAGGGTGTGGAGACACTTCTCCTGAAGACTGACAGGGTGTGGAGACACTTCTCCTGACGACTGGCAGGGTGTGGAGACACTTCTCCTGAAGACTGACAGAGATGGATTAGACATTCCAGAAGATCTTTCCCAAGATGCATCGCCAGAGAAGACATATGATGTAATGTTGATGAGAACTTGTGGCCAAATGCAGGAGAGAGGGAGAACTAGAACCCTCACAGTAGTGTACAGTATGAGTGATTATACTATACATGTTGATGAGATCTAGAACCCTCACAGTACTGTACAGTATAAGTTATATACTATACATGTTGATGAGAACTAGAACCCTCATAGTACGCAAGTATAACACCATGGGACCACGCAGCCGTCATACCGCTCAGGAAGGAGACGCGTTCTGTCTCCTAGAGATGAACGTACATTGGTGCGAAAAGTGCAAGTCAATCCCAGAACAACAGCAAAGGACCTTGTGAAGATGCTGGAGGAAACAGGTACAAAAGTATCTATATCCACAGTAAAACGAGTCCTATATCGACATAACCTGAAAGGCCGCTCAGCAAGAAAGAAGCCAAAACCACCATAATAAAAAAACCAGACTACAGTTTGCAACTGCACATGGGGAATAAAAAAAAACCTTTTGGGAGAAATGTCACCTGGTCTGATGAAACAAAAATAGAACTGTTTGGCCATAATGACCATTGTTATGTTTGGAGGAAAAAGGGGGAAGGCTTGCAAGCCGAAGAACACCATCCCAACCATGAAGCATGGTGGTGGCAGCATCATGTTGTGGGGGTGCTTTGCTGCAGGAGGGCTGGTGCACTTCACAAAATAGATGGCATCATGAGGCAGGAAAATTACGTGGATATATTGAAGCAACATCTCAAGACATCAGTCAGAAAGTTAAAGATTGGTCGCAAATGGGTCTTCCAAATGGACAATGACCCCAAGCATAGTTCCAAAGTTGTGGCAAAATGGCTTAAGGACAACAAAGTCAAGGTATTGGAGTGGCCATCACAAAGCCCTGACCTCAATCCCGTAGAACATTTTTGGGTAGAACTGAAAAATGTGTGTGTCAGCAAGGAGGCCAACAAACCTGACTCAGGGCTTTGTCATGGCCACTCCAATACCTTGACTTTGCCAGCTCTGTCAGGAGGAATGGTCCAAAATTCACCCAACTTATTGTGGGAAGCTTGTGGAAGGCTACCTGAAACATTTGACTCAAGTTAAACAATTTAAAGGCAATACTACCAAATACTTATTGAGTGTATGTAAACCTCTGACCCACTGGGAATGTGAAGAAAGAAATAAAAGCTGAAATAAATAATTCCCTCTACTACTTCTGACATTTCACATTCTTAAAATAAAGTGGTGATCCTAACTGACCTAAGACAGGGAATGTTTAAATGTATTTGGCTAAGGTGTGTGTAAACTTCCGTAGTATGCCAATATTTCCAGCCCCATTTTAATTGTATTCTATAGGATTCTATAGGATTAACGCTCCCCACGCTATACCCTGATTTCTATCTCTGTGGAACGGAGCGAGTCCCCAGGGGCATTACATCTCATCCGTCGATACCGTTCCCACTCCCATATCGATCCCACAGCAATAACACAACCACTGTCAGACTGCCTCAGTTGTAGTTATGTAGACTCACAGTCATTTTGACATGAGTTGTTTAACTGTTTGGACAGGTTTTTTTTGTTGTTGCAGTGAATACTAAGGCTTATTGTGGCTAGGATATCTAACGTGTGTTTTAGTTTTATCTGCATTAGCATAAGCCTCTATGAGGGAGGTAAATGTGAGTTGTTTTGCAAGTTTCTAGCGCTGAAGGCTAGGCTAAAGTTTAAGTGCGTGTGTTTTTTGTTATTGGTTTGTTATTGTCTTTAGCATTAGCACGTGAGGAATAACTACCCACTCTGAGGTTAATGCTCATAATAGCGTCTGGTGGAGTTGTCCAGACTAGTCTGTGGTCAGTAGTTCCCATCGTTGTCAACCTCAGACCTCACTCAGTCTGTCTGTGGTGAAGGTGACGGTCACTTTCCCAACGGGCAGAATCAGAAAGTAAACTAGATGTTAGCCTGAGCGCTAACACTCGCCTCTGTGCTCTACAATCCTACCAGTTAGTATGGGGGTGAACGCGTTGTGCTATCTTGTTTCCACACCAAACAAACACTCCTATCGTTCATTATGAGATGCATCCGTTTCTTTTACAGCCTCGATATTCTAATCTAGACTCATTCAAAGCTACCCTTTCCTACCAAGTACCACCCTTTCCTACAATTGGACACACGTTTGGTTCAAGGCTAATTTGAGAATAGGGACAAAGGCAAAGGCAAACAGTAGATGGCTGATATTGTCAATGTAAATATTGTAAAATGTTGCACTTTGTTCACTATTGCATGGTAGGTGAGGTTAGTGATATATCCTATTAACTAAATCCCTGTTAACAAAAGCCCTGTTAACTAAAGTACTGTTAACTAAAGCCCTGCTAACTAAAGCCCTGTTAACTAAAGCCCTGCCTTGATGGGTTTGTCCTAAACAAACCCTTGTTAACTATATTTTACATTTACATTTTAGTCATTTAGCAGATGCTCTCATCCAGAGTGACATTGTTTTTTTTTTCATACTGGTCCCCCATGGGAGTCGAACCCACTACCCTGGCGTTGCAAGTGCCCTATCTAAAGCCCTGCCTTGATGGGTTTGTCCTAACTAAAGCAAATGTATGTTTTCCAAATGCCTGCTTTGAAATAATCACGGTTTAGTTATTTTTCGTTTTCTTATGACAGTTTTTCCGCTTGTTCTCATGTTGTATTTTTGGTGTTCTGTGATGTGTGCACCTCCCCATTTACACCAGAGATCTGTATATAATGAAGAGATGCACACCTCTGCCCTAACAATGGGTGTTGTTCCCAAAGGCGGGAAGGCCTTTGTCCTTAACTAAAGCCCTGCCTCAATGGGTTTGACCTTAACTAAAGCCCTGTTAACTAAAGCCCTGCCTCGGTGGGTTTGACCTTAACTAAAGCCCTGTTAACTAAAGCTCTGCCTTCATGGGAGCACTACCCGCTGACTAGACGGATATGAGTTTTTGGCTAGTCAACCAGGGTTGGATCAGGGTCGTACCAATGTTATGCTGAAATCACCACTATCAGTACATTTCCACTGATGCTTATGTCATCAGAAAACATTTAGTCACCATTATGTTATTCACTTAACTCTTTGGACTTTGCAAATATGAAATGTCTGAGGTTTCATCCAGATGACTACCTAGTGTTGTTTTTTTCTACATTCAAGCAGAAGGGAAAACAGCCCTGTTACAGTGATTAGCACTTTGCAATAACAGGGAGACGTTGTTTCTGCTTATAGAAGTACAGCCCAACTGTTGTTGTATGACCCTGGTTTGAGTGCATCAGCAGAGTGTGTGTGTGTGTGTGTGTGTGTGTGTGTGTTTTTAAGTATGGGCCCGCAGCCCTGCTAATCGTCACTGAGCCCGATGCTAAACTAAGCAAACGTCATGCTACGTTTACTTAACACAACAGACAGATACATTTGCGTGTGTGTTGCTGTCGGTTTGTGTGTGTGAGAGACGTGCGTGTGTGGTGTGTGTTCCTCTCATCCACACTGTAACACCACAGAGACAGCTCATTGTAATTCGATCTCTAACTCATCCCTTGTGTCGCTCCTAGACCAAACAACAAACAGTACCTTCGCAATATATTCACAAACCATCGATGTCTTTAGCTTGATCAACTGTTTTTCGGTTGATTTCCTTTCGGGAATAATCACTTCCTGTCTTGCTATCTGTGTTGTCTTGATGTTGTTATGGCCATGACAGCTTTTCCATTACCACCAGGAAAATGACCACCACATTACCCACAGGGCAATCTGCTGAAAGATGACCACTGCCTCAGGGGATTGTGTCACTCATCTCTGTCTCGCTCTCTCTTGGCTCCTTTTGACCAGCTCATTGGCCAGTCCAAATCACCTGGAGTTGTACATAAAGGTGGCATTGAGATAGTGGAGGAGCATGGGTAGACTTTGGCTACTTTCCAATGTACTTAGAATGGATGCCCAGTGGGTTGCCTCATACTAAGTGCTATATTTTAGTATAGCTATTGGCTATTGGAACAGAGCCTTTTGTCTGTTTCAGGCTTGGCCAAAGACACAAAACATTTGACCAGATGGGTTTTTTCTTGACACTCAGCATTAAGGAGAGAGATTGGAGGTAAGGAACTATGATATAAACTCAGCAAAAAAAGAAACAGCCCTTTCTCAGGACCCTGTCATCTGATATTCTTCATAAAGGGTTTAAACACTGTTTCCCATTCTTGTTCAATGAACCATAAACAATTAATGAACATGCACCTGTGGAACGGTCGTTAAGACACTACCAGCTTACAGATGGGGCGGCAGGGTAGCCTAGTGGTTAGAGCGTTGGACTAGTAACCGGAAGGTTGCAAGTTCAAATCCCTGAGCTGACAAGGTACAAATCTGTCGTTCTGCCCCTGTTAACCCACTGTTCCTAGGCCGTCATTGAAAATAAGAATTTGTTCTTAACTGACTTGCCTAGTTAAATAAAGATAAAAAATAAATTAAGGTCACAGTTATGAAATCTTAGGACACTAAAGAGGCCTTTCTACTGATTCTGAAAAACACCAAAAGAAAGATGCCCAGGGTCCCTGCTCATCTGTGTGAATGTGCCTTAGGCATGCTGCAAGGAGGCATGAGGACTGCAGATGTGGCCCGGGCAATAACGAGACAGGACGGACAGTTGATCGTCCTTCGCGTTTATCGTTGAAGGAATGAGTGTTGCACTGAGGCCTGTACTCTGGAGCGGGATCGATTTGGAGGTGGTCTGGGGCGTTGTGTCACAACATCATCGGACTGAGTTTGTTGTCATTGCAGACAATCTCAATGCTGTGCGTTACAGGGAAGACATCCTCTTCCCTCATGTGGTACCCTTCCTGCAGGCTCATGACAATGCCACCAGCCATACTGCTCGTTCTGTGCATGATGTCCTGCAAGACAGGAATGTCAGTGTTCTGCCATGGCCAGCGAAGAGCCCGGATCTCAATCTCATTGAGCAC
This sequence comes from Oncorhynchus mykiss, assembly GCF_013265735.2. Lineage (NCBI taxonomy): Eukaryota > Metazoa > Chordata > Actinopteri > Salmoniformes > Salmonidae > Oncorhynchus > Oncorhynchus mykiss. Next base: position 57,617,670 of record NC_048583.1, on the reverse strand, counting down.
GTCTGGGACCTGTTGGATCGGAGGGTGAGGGCTAGGGCCATTCCCCCCAGAAATGTCCGGGAACTTGCAGGTGCCTTGGTGGAAGAGTGGGGTAACATCTCACAGCAAGAACTGGCAAATCTGGTGCAGTCCATGAGGAGGAGATGCACTGCAGTACTTAGTGCAGCTGTTGGCCACACCAGATACTGACTGATACTTTTGATTTTGACACATTATTCCATTTCTGTTAGTCACATGTCTTTGGAACTTGTTCAGTTTATGTCTCAGTTGTTGAATCTTGTTATATTCCAACAAATATTTACACATGTTAAGTTTGCTGAAAATAAACGCAGTTGACAGTGAGAGGACGTTTCTTTTTTTGATGAGTTTACTAGCATCCTGTTGTCCAGGGTGGGTACTTGTACATCAAGCTGCCTCATGCTGCAGAAACAGGCTCCTGCTCCTATGAGACCTTCCGGCTCACACAAGCCAAGGCTATTTACCTACTGACTTATCTACAGTACATTCATATGATCAAACCAGACTTTGAACATTCATTCTGTCCTGTTACTGCTTCAGTGACATAAAATGTCCCCCAGTTATTTTGCACAGACCTTCCCCTATGAAGTTAGATGAACAGGGCCCACAGGGGCCGACTGTGATGAAAAGCTTTAGAGAACACCTTGCTCTGTTTTCCTCGTGCTCATCCTCTGTCCACCAGGTCTTCATGCTTCTCCCTCAGTCCACCAGGTCTTCATGCTTCTCCCTCTGTCCACCAGGTCTTCATGCTTCTCCCTCTGTCCACCAGGTCTTCATGCTTCTCCCTCTGTCCACCAGGTCTTCATGCTTCTCCCTCTGTCCACCAGGTCTTCATGCTTCTCCCTCTGTCCACCAGGTCTTCATGCTTCTCCCTCTGTCCACCAGGTCATCATGTGTCTACCTCAGTCCACCAGGTCTTCATGCTTCTCCCTCTGTCCACCAGGTCTTCATGCTTCTCCCTCTGTCCACCAGGTCTTCATGCTTCTCCCTCTGTCCACCAGGTCATCATGCGTCTCCCTCAGTCCACCAGGTCTTCATGCTTCTCCCTCAGAATTGAACCCTGTGGCACCCCCACAGAGACTGCCAGAGGTCCGGACAACTGGCCCTCTGATTTGATACACTGAACTCAGTTGGTGAACCAGGCGAGGCAGTCATTTGAGAACCCAAAGCTATTGAGTCTGCCGATAAGAATGCAGTGATTGACAGAGTCGAAAGCCTTGGCCATGTCGATGAAGACGGCTGCACAGTACTGTTTTTTAAATGATGGCAGTTATGATATAATTTAGGACTTTGAGTGTGGCTGAGATGCACCCATGACCAGCTTGGTAACCAGATTGCATAGTGGAGAAGGTACAGTGAGATTCAAAATGGTCGGGGATCTGTTTGTTAACTTGGCTTTCGAAGATTTTAGAAAGGCAGGGCAGGATGGATGTTGAAGTTTACATACACCTTAGCCAAATACATTTAAACTCAGTTTTTCACAATTCCTGACATTAAATTCTAGTAAAATTCCCTGTCTTAGTTCAGTTAGGATAACCACTTAAATTAAGAATGTGAAATGTCATAATAATAGTAGAGAGAATTATTTATTTCAGCTGTTATTTCTTTCATCACATTCCCAGTGGGTCGGAAGCTTACATACAGTGGGGCAAAAAAGTATTTAGTCAGCCACCAATTGTGCAAGTTCTCCCACTTAAAAAGATGAGAGAGGCCTGTAATTTTCATCATAGGTACACTTCAACTATGTCAGATAAAATGAGAAAAAAAATCCAGAAAATCAGATTGTAGGATTTTTAATGAATTTATTTGCAAATTATGGTGGAAAATAAGTATTTGGTCACCTACAAACAAGCAAGATTTCTGGCTCTCACAGACCTGTAACTTCTTCTTTAAGAGGCTCCTCTGTCCTCCACTTGTTACCTGTATTAATGGCACCTGTTTGAACTTGTTATCAGTATAAAAGACACCTGTCCACAACCTCAAAATATCACACTCCAAACTCCACTATGGCCATGCCAAAGAGCTGTCAATGGACACCAGAAACAATATTGTAGACCTGCACCAGGCTGGGAAGACTGAATCTGCAATAGGTAAGCAGCTTGGTTTGAAGAAATCAACTGTGGGAGCAATTATTAGAAAATGGAAGACATAGAAGACCACTGATAATCTCCCTCGATCTGGGGCTCCACGCAAGATCTCACCCCGTGGGGTCAAAATGACTTTGTTGTCCTTAAGACATTTTGCCACAACTTTAGAAGTATTCTTGGGGTCAGGGTCCATTTGGAAGACCCATTTGCGACCAAGGTTAATTTCCTGACGAGCATCTTGAGATGTCCTTCCTGCAGCAAAGCCCCCCCACAACATGATGCTGCCACCCCCGTGCTTCACGGCTGGGATGGTGTTCTTCGGCGTGCAAGTCTCCCCCTTTTTCCTCCAAACATAACAATGGTCATTATGGCCAAACAGTTCTATTTTTGTTTCATTAGACCAGGTGACATTTCTCCAAAAAGTACCATTTTTGTCCCCCATGTGCAGTTGCCAACTGTAGTCTGGCTTCTTTATGGCGGTTTTGGAGCAGTGGTTTCTTCCTTGCTGAGCGGCCTTTCAGGTTATGACGATATAGGACTCGTTTTACTGTGGATATAGATACTTTTGTACCTGTTTCCTCCAGCATCTTCACAAGGTCCTTTGCTGTTGTCTGGGATTGACTTGCACTTTTCGCACCAAAGTACGTTCATCTCTAGGAGACAGAATGCGTCTCCTTCCTGAGCGGTATGACGCTGCGTGGTACCATGGTGTTTATACTTGCATACTATTTTTTTGTACAGATGAAAGTGGTACCTTCAGGCATTTGGAAATTGCTCCCAAGGATGAATAAGACTTGTGGAGGTCCACAATTTTTTTCTGAGGTCCTGGCTGATTTGTTTTGATTTTCTCATGATATCAAGCAAAGAGGCACTGAGTTTGAAGGTAGGCATTGAAATACATCCACAGGTACACCTCCAATTGACTCGAATTATGTCAATTAGCCTATCAGAAACTTCTAAAGCCATGACATCATCTTCTGGAATTTTCCAAGCTGTTTAAAGGCACAGTCAACTTAGTGTATGTAAACCTCTGACCCACTGGAATTGTGATACAGTGAATTATCTGTCTGTAAACAACTGTTGGAAAAATTACTTGCGTCATGCACACAGTAGATGTCTTAACCGACTTGCCAAAACTATAGTTTGTTAACAAGAAATTTGTGGAGTGGTTGAAAAACATCTAAGTGTATGTGAACTTCTGACTTCAACTGTACATGTCAGTACATAAACACATGACAAGATAAACAACGTCCTCGACTCCACCTTATATAAACTTAAAAACGGGTGCTGGATCCTCATATATAATCCAAAGAACAGAATTAGGACAGCCCTCCTGTAAATAAACTTAAATTGACATATTGTTATTGCCGCACAAACATTTTTGGGGTATGAGCCCTTCTTCAGAGTGAAAGGCGATGACAATCAATGTCAAAACAACAAGATCTCACAGGTTGGGCATCATTTTACATTCCCAGTCAGTATCAACCCAATCAAGAGATCCCAGCAGAGGGCGCTGTAGGGGAAACATGACCATCAAATAAAGATAGACACACAATTCCAATACATTATGATGTCATTACCTAAATGTTCTGCCTATTTAGAACCTACTAATGCATTACCAAAGCTGGGGTCATTTGTGTAATATGTGCCAATGTCTATTAACCACTTCCTTGATCGACCTTGAAATGGGACTGTATGTGGACACCTAAGTTTCTGAGGGAGGAGAGGGATTCCTTTGACGTGGTTGCAATAATGCATTCTGCTCAGTTTGTCTTACTCTATTAAGACAATTGTCCAATAATTCTTCTTTATACCCTCTTGTTTTGAATCACTCACATAAATCTTTTGCATGTACATCAATCGAATGATAAATCAGAGTCACAAATACGCCTAATGCCAAGGAGTTGGCTATATGGTGTCATGATTTGCCCTCTTGGGTGAGGATCATAGGCGCCAGATTCCCCCCCCCCCTCTCTCTCCCACCACAGTTTTATGACGGTTGTAAATACCTACAACTCCCTCTCCCACTCTGCAGAAATGGAAGTTAAACATCCCTTTGTTACCACAGAGAGAGACTTTGCAGTACAGTGACATCAAAAGGTTGAATAATGAAAGAATATTTCTGTAATCCAAACAGTTGGAATGGTCCGTGGGTACTTAAAGAACAATTATGTCAGATCAGTTGTTGTTTTGGGATCTCATTAAGGACGGTGTAACAACATAACTGTATCTCTGAATGTGTATACTTCCCAGTTGTCAGGTTTACATCCAAATGTTGTGGAATTTATAGGATTAAATTTGAAACTATTTGTGAGAAGATGACATGTGATGTTAGCCTTCTAAATGAGAATGGTTTTTCATATAAACATACTACCCAGTCAGTGACCACACTCACGTGAGCACAGACATTATGTCGGCGTCATGGAACGCCCCCTTTTGCCAGAGTGCATAAAACCCATCCTAATGAAATTTACACTAGACAAAGCAGGCGGATGGTGTTGAACCGGATGTCACGAATGGTTACAATCTACGGGACCAGAAAAACGTGGAGCGTGGCTGCACGTTGAAATGGTTGGAATTTAAATGAGACAGCATGAGCTGAAAGGTACGAAATGGTTAGAAACTCTGAAACCCTCTCTCTCGAAGAAGAAGAAAAAGAAGACTACACAGTAACATTCAGTCTGAAGCTGTTTAAGTACTTTAGTCTAGTAAAACTCGACCGAGAACCACCGGGTGGTACTCTGACAGAACCATTCTGCAGCTACAAAGGACATGGTGACCTCTGGTGGACAACTAGAGACTTACACAACCAGAGACTTTCTGTTGAATTACTCCCCATAGATGGATCAAGTGTTTTCAACAGAGAGACAGCAAAGACATACACACATAAATAGGTACATTGCAATTCTTTCGAATGAGCGGCCATTTATTTGCAAAGTATTCACATTTCCATGAGCATAGTTATCAGCTGTATACACGATAGTGGAATTCCTTTGTCTCTTATTACTGGCCACCCATTCCAAAACGGACTGCAACTCTTTGTTAAGGGTTTCAGTGACTTCATTAGCTGTGGTTGCTGATGCATATATGGTTGAATCATCAGCATACATGGACACACATTCTTTGTTTAATGCCAGTGGCAGTTCATTGGTAAAATTAGAAAAGAGTAGAGCGCCTAGAGAGCTGCCCTGCGGTACACCACACTTTACATGTTTGACATTAGAGAAGCTTCCATTAAAGAAAACCCTCTGAGTTCTATTAGATATATTATCAATTTCTATCAACCAATCATCAGTCATTTGTGTCAGTGCAGTACATGTTGAGTGCCCTTCTCTATAAGCATGCTGAAAGTCTTTTGTTAATTTGTTTACAGAGAAATACCATTGTATTTGGTCAAACACTATTTTTTCCAACAGTTTGCTTGGGTGGCAGAATGACTTTGGCTTCCCTCCAGGCCTGAGGACAAACACTTTCCTCTAGGCTCAGATTAAAGATATGACAGACAGGAGTGGCTATAGAGTCAGCTACCATCCTCAGTAGCTTTCCATCTAAGTTGTCAATGTCAGGAGGTTTTACAAAATTCTAACTTAAAATGATTTTCTTTCATTAATATTTTTTTTTATGCATGAGTATGATGGCTCACTGTTCCTTGTTGGCATTTCCTGCCTAAGTTTTCCCCCTTCGCCAATGAAGTAATCATTAAAATACATGGTAACAATTAAAGGTGATGACTTGGCCATCTGATTCAATGAATGATGGAGTTGAATGTCTTTCTGCCAATAATTTCATTTAAAGTACTCCAAATAGTTTTTCCATCATTCTTTATATCAATGATATTGGCTTCATAATATAGTTTATTAATATTTATTTTTTATTTAGTCACATAATTTCTCGATTTGCAGTAAGTCAGCCAGTCAGAACAGGACTTATTAGCCACTCCTTTTGCCCCATCTCTTTCAACCATTTTTCAATTCCTCATCAATGCATGGAGCCTGAACAGCTCTAACAGTCAGTTTCTTAACAGTTTCTTTATCAATAATTGGAAGAAGCAATTTCATAAATTCATCAAGTCATCCCTAAACACACTGTTTGATGCAACGTTGTTTTCACATAATTTCAAAGGAAATTACGTTGAACTAACATGGAATAGATGTCGAATTGACGTCCACACCAATGAATAAAAAGCTTTGTCCCACATTCCATTTGCTTAGCTGAAGGTTTTTCCTTTAGACTTCACCTTATCGTCTCACAACCCCGTCATCCTGGCTCCCGTAACCCGACACCCCGGCAATGATAGAAGCCAGAGTCATTCTTCTACGTCACACCAGCGGACATCGTTCTAACCTTTCTAACGTGACACCCGAGACCCAGAGCCTCTCTAAGGTTTTGGGGGAATGTGAGCCGACCGTGGCCCAGTTCGACATGTCCCCAGACTGGGAGAAGTAAAAACCTGAGCCCCATGCTCCCCGGCCTGGTCCACCTGCCAGGGCCAGATCTGGTTTCCCACCTGGACAGAACATAGTACAGCCGTCCGCATCGTCCGCCACTCTTCCCCCTCTCCTTTACCGGTCCGTCTGACACACGCTGTTTGTCTAAATCTCTACTATAGCCATGTAAACATCTACACAGCTGTTTTGGAGTGGTTATATCATCGAGCAAGTGCTGCCCTTTGTGACGGCTTGCTGAGTGCAACCTTGCTTAAAGGTTATTTGCTGATTGTTTAAAATATGTATAGACTTTTATCACTGCAGGTTGTTTTGATATGATGACCTTGCAAGCCAAACAGCAATCCAAATGTTCCATGTTTTCAATCAAATGTAATTTCATAATCTCAAACATGACGTTTTGACACATTTCATTTTTAGCTGATGTACTGTACTAGGGCTGGGCGGTATACCGTATTTTACTACCGGTATGGATGCACTGACCGGTTTGGGTTTTTACTTTACCTTCTGTAATGTCAGTTTTTTTTTAGTTTCTCCATTTTCTACTTGAGTCGTTTTTCTCCCTTCTGCTGCATGTCGCGTTCCACACCAGGCCCTACCCCCTGTCACTGAAAGAGAGAGCTGTTGCTCGACCACGGAGTCACAAACACTTTCTTGCCGGTCACAATGCTGCACAGTCAGATAGATGCAGTACGATGTTGGTGACATGCTGTTTTCCACAAGTGTTCTATAATTACACTTATAGTTTGTGTATCCTACTGTCTGCAAACTACTGTCTCCTAGTTTGTCTTTTCTTAGCAAGTTGTGACTAAAATAGATCTTGTTAGCCGCTAATGCTAATTGACAGTTATCTGGCAACCTAGCATGGTAAATGTACTAGTCAGAACAAGCGATCTAATGCTGGTGTAGGCCTAGATACGCATTTTGTTTGTGCAACTGTATCGTCTAAATCAGAAGCATGAAAGGGGCGGCAAGTAGCCTAGTGGTTAGAGCGTTGGACTAGTAACTGAAAGGTTGCAAGATCGAATCCCCGAGCTGGCAAGGTAAAAATCTGTCGTTCTGCCCCTGAACAAGGCAGTTAACCCACTGTTCCTAGGCCGTCATCGAAAATAAGAATTTGTTCTTAACTGACATGCCTAGTTAAGTAAAAATGAATATGTTAGCTAGCTACATGTGATGCGAGAGGTTGAACCAAAGCTTGTTGCCTGCCTTCCCGCCTTTGGGACAACAACTCCTATTGTTAGGGCGGAGAAATTAGCATCTTGTCATTATACACAGATCTCCAGCAGAGGAGGAAGGGGAGGACCATTCTCCTCAGTGAATTTCATAAAAATAGTGAAACATTAACAAAGTTATAATTTTTTAAATAAAACTACATTAAATATATTCACATCACCAAATAAATATTTACATTTAATTGAACAATATAAAACAACCAGAATGAAATCACTTATAATGTATGTGTTGCAACCCTGGAGTCATGAACTACTCACAAAGCACATTTATAACTTTTATTATTAAAAACCATAAAAACACCACCCCAAATTTGAAAAATATCATATGATATTTTGGCCATATCACCCAGCCCTATACTGTACCATTAGTATATGCTTGATAAATAGTCAAGAGACCAAAACACAGATCTCAGCAAAAACATAGACCATACAGAAGTCGAAGTGAGCTGGCCAGGCATCAAAACAGGTGTGACTCCTCAAAGCTCTACGCTGACTTTCCAGGACGACAGTCAGAGGTGACACAGACAACTGCCATTGTTATGATGGTAGGCTTGGGAACAGACCAGCAGGCCTCAACTGCTGATGGAAAGAAAGTAGGGTTCTACAGTCCTGGGATTTAGTTTGGATGGATGGAGGTTTGCTGACACAACACTATCAGAGACGGAATTAACAACAGCTACTTTATTCCATCTTGCTGAGTCACTGAGAGAGAGAGTGAGAGTGTGTGTGTGTGTGTGTGTGTGTGTGTGTGTGTGTGTGTGTGTGTGTGTGTGTGTGTGTGTGTGTGTGTGTGTGTGGGATGTCTAGTATCTAGTGTGTAGCTCACAGAATATGTTGTTTCTCTCCTATCTGTAGTTTCCTAATAATGGGTTCCAGTGTTTTAGGAAGAGGTCATGTCTTAAACAGCCTACACGTTTTGTTGTCCTCTAATGCTTAAACGTGCCCAGCTTACAATCCATCAGTGAACTTCACACACCTAATGCATTTATCGACTTACCTGGTAATTACACTAAGGGGAAGTTATATATCTATCTATATATATATATATATATATATATATATATATATATATCTCTATATATATATATATATATATATATATATATATATATCTCTATATATATATATATATATATATATATATATATATATATATATATCTCTATATATATATATATATATATCTATCTATCTATCTATCTATCTATCTATCTATATATATATATATATACACATATATAATATATAAACACACATATATATATTTATACATCTTAGTAGTAAAACAGAATGTATTGGTGTGTGTGTGATAGTCATATGCATGTGTGTATTTTTTCTCTGTGGTGTGTGTGCGTAATGTGTATGTTCATGCGCACGTGTGTTTGCATGTATGTGCGTGTATACTGTATGATGTTTGACAATTAGAGAGCCTGTTCATCTATTTCATTCCTTACGCGTGTTAATCTGCTGATGCTGCTCTATATTCTCCAGGTAATAACACACCACCACACAGATTAACACATCAGCTATCTCCGGTACTATAGCAACTGCTAAGGCCTAGGCCAGCAATCCACTTAAACTAACCCTGTTAGCATCAGCTATCTCAGGTCCTATTGCAACTGCCAGCCATCCACTTAAACTAACCCTATTAGCATCAGCTATCTCCGGTCCTATAGCAACTGCTAAGGACTAGGCCAGCAATCGACTTGACTTGTTTTGGCTGGGGGCAGTATTGAGTAGCTTGGATTTGCATTTCTGAAACTGTTTGAATGATGTCTGTGAGTATAACATAACTCATATGAGAGGCAAAAACCTGAGAAAAAATCCAACCAGGAAGTGGGAAATCTGAGGTTTGTAGTTTTTCAACTCTTTGCCTGTCGAATATGCAGTGTCACCGGTTCAGTTTATAGCACACTATTGACAAAAGGACCAACCAGTACTTCAGACTGACTAATCCAAGACCAGAGGCTATCTGAAAAAACATAGTATGGTAGTTGGTGGTGGTAGCCTAGCGGTTAACAGCGTTGGGTCAGTAACCAAAAAGGTTGCTGGTTTGAATAAGAAGTTTAAAGCCGGATTTGGATACAAAAAGATTTCCCAAGCTTTAAACATCCCAAGGAGCACTGTGCAAGCGATAATATTGAAATGGAAGGAGTATCAGACCACTGCAAATCTACCAAGACCTGGCCGTCCCTCTAAACTTTCAGCTCATACAAGGAGAAGACTGATCAGAGATGCAGCCAAGAGGCCCATGATCACTCTGGATGAACTGCAGAGATCTACAGCTGAGGTGGGAGACTGTCCATAGGACAACAATCAGTCGTATATTGCACAAATCTGGCCTTTATGGAAGAGTGGCAAGAAGAAAGCCATTTCTTAAAGATATCCATAAAAAGTGTTGTTTAAAGTTTGCCACAAGCCACCTGGGAGACACACCAAACATGTGGAAGAAGGTGCTCTGGTCAGATGAAACCAAAATTGAACTTTTTGGCAACAATGCAAAACGTTATGTTTGGCGTAAAAGCAACACAGCTGAACACACCATCCCCACTGTCAAACATGGTGGTGGCAGCATCATGGTTTGGGCCTGCTTTTCTTCAGCAGGGACAGGGAAGATGGTTAAAATTGATGGGAAGATGGATGGCACCAAATACAGGACCATTCTGGAAGAAAACCTGATGGAGTCTGCAAAAGACCTGAGACTGGGACGGAGATTTGTCTTCCAACAAGACAATGATCCAAAACATAAAGCAACATCTACAATGGAATGGTTCAAAAATAAACATATCCAGGTGTTAGAATGGCCAAGTCAAAATCCAGACCTGAATTCAATCGAGAATCTGTGGAAAGAACTGAAAACTGCTGTTCACAAATGCTCTCCATCCAACCTCACTGAGCTCGAGCTGTTTTGCAAGGAGGAATGGGAAAAAATTTCAGTCTCTCGATGTGCAAAACTGATAGAGACATACCCCAAGCGACTTACAGCTGTAATCGCAGCAAAAGGTGGCGCTACAAAGTATTAACTTAAGGGGGCTGAATAATTTTGCACGCCCAATTTTTCAGTTTTTGATTTGTTAAAAAAGTTTGAAATATCCAATAAATGTCGTTCCACTTCATGATTGTGTCCCACTTGTTGTTGATTCTTCACAAAAAAATACAGTTTTATATCTTTATGTTTGAAGCCTGAAATGTGGCAAAAGGTCGCAAAGTTCAAGGGGGCCGAATACTTTCGCAAGGCACTGTATGTAATGCTCCCTATTGTTAGTGTTTTTAGGTCAGTGTGTTATGCATGCTTTCTGAATGAGAATTGTTGACAATGTTATGGTCGAACGAGGCAATTTTGAGACATGTATGACATGTTTTGGTGGTTTGAGTGAGTTTTAGAGGTGAGATTAACTGTTTGTCCAAGGTGCATGTTGGTAATGCAGTAATGCAGTGAAGTGTTTTGTTGGTAATGCAGACTGTGTGAAGTGTTGTGTTGGTAATGTAGACTGTGAAGTGTTTTGTTGGTAATGCAGTAAAGTGTTTTGTTGGTAATGCAGTAACGCAGTGAAGTGTTTTGTTGGTAATGCAGACTGTGTGAAGTGTTTTGTTGGTCATGCAGGCTGTGTGAAGTGTTTTGTTGGTAATGCAGACTGTGTGAAGGGTTTTGTTGGTAATGCAGACTGCGTGAAGTGTTTTGTTGGTAATGCAGTAATGCAGTGAAGTGTTTTGTTGGTAATGCAGTAATGCAGTGAAGTGTTTTGTTGGTAATGCAGACTGTGTGAAGTGTTTTGTTGGTAATGCAGACTGTGTGAAGTGTTTTGTTGGTAATGTAGACTGTGAAGTGTTTTGTTGGTAATGCAGACTGTGTGAAGTGTTTTGTTGGTAATGCAGCCTGTGTGAAGTGTTTTGTTGGTAATGCAGACTGTGTGAAGTGTTTTGTTGGTCATGCAGACTGTGTGAAGAGTTTTGTTGGTCATGCAGACTGTGTGAAGAGTTTTGTTGGTAATGCAGACTGTGTGAAGTGTTTTGTTGGTAATGCAGTAAAGTGTTTTGGTAATGCAGACTGTGTAGAGTGTTTTGTTGGTAATGCAGTAATGCAGTGAAGTGTTTTGTTGGTAATGCAGACTGTGTGAAGTGTTTTGTTGGTAATGTAGACTGTGAAGTGTTTTGTTGGTAATGCAGACTGTGTGAAGTGTTTTGTTGGTAATGCAGTAATGCAGTGAAGTGTTTTGTTGGTAATGCAGACTGTGTGAAGTGTTTTGTTGGTAATGCAGACTGTGTGAAGTGTTTTGTTGGTAATGTAGACTGTGAAGTGTTTTGTTGGTAATGCAGACTGTGTAGAGTGTTTTGTTGGTAATGCAGACTGTGTGAAGAGTTTTGTTGGTAATGCAGTAATGCAGTGAAGTGTTTTGTTGGTAATGCAGTAATGCAGTGAAGTGTTTTGTTGGTAATGCAGACTGTGTGAAGTGTTTTGTTGGTAATGCAGACTGTGAAGAGTTTTGAAAAAGTGGCTTCAGTATTGACCGATGCTTGTTAGCAATTGAAAAAAACCTGTAATAAATAGAGACACACAGGGAACAGATGAGATGAACCAACGGCAAGCTGCCTGGGAGAGATGAGCTCAATCAGAGCCTTCCCTAACCCCGTTCGTTCCCCACTAATCTCGTCCCCCCTCCTCCCCCCCTCACCTAATGTCCTCTTGTCCCCAGGACGTGCCAGAAACCAGGATTAGTTCAGATCTATCTGCCATCCTCCCCCAAAGTCAGCCCATTCGCTCCCCTTTCTCTCTCTCCCCCCACAGATGTTTTTGAAGGCTGCACTCAGATCAGTCTCAGTACAGATTAGACCGATCGGGGTAGTAGGATGAGGGGTTGTGGTTTTTCCGATGACATAAAAAATTTGCACTTGCATAACATGCACAACAAACAAGGCAAGCATAAACATAGGCTACTCTGCCAAGAAGTGGGACGTCTGCGTTGCATGATGTTACGCTCATCCTCAGACAAGATGTGCTAGTAGGGTTTTGGGAGTCTGTGGTGAAGAGTTATATGCAGAGCTCAGGTGCTGCAGGGGAGAACGTGGACATGGAGATGAGCTGTTTATCAAGACAAGGTGGTATGAGCCTGTCTGTTCTGTTTACCTTACCTTTCCCCGTAGGTCAAATACCTTTGGGTGCTTGTCTATACTCTTTCTCTCTCTTCGTGTGTGTGTGTGTGTGTGTGTGTGTGTGTGTGTGTGTGTGTGTGTGTGTGTGTGTGTGTGTGTGTGTGTGTGTGTGTGTGTGTGTGTGTGTGTGTGTGTGTGTGTGTGTGTGTGTGTGTGTGTGTGTGTGTGTGCGTGCGTGCGCGTGTGTGTGTGTGTGTGTGCGGCAGGGGTTGGAACCGATCCAGGGAACAAAAGAAACTAAAAATAACAAACACACAACAACGTGCCTATGCAAAGCCCTCACTCTGTCACTCAGAAATGTATTGCACATTCATACTAAACCTATGACAATGTTTGTATTGGTAGTGGTATGAGTTGGGATTATGCTGGTTCATTGTTTAGCTAGCTAAACAAAACACTCCACTTTGCCAGATGACAACAGTGCATTAAGAAAGGATTCAGACCCCTTCTCTTTTTCCTCATTTTCTTACATTACAGCCTTATTCTAAAATTGATTAAATAAATAAAAATATTCATCAATCTACACATAGTACCCCACTTTAGCAAATGTATAAAACATTTAAAACAGAAATACCTCATTTACATTATTATTCAGACCCTTTGCTATGAGACTCGAAATCGAGCTCAGGTGCATCCTGTTTCCATTGATCATACTTGAGATGTTTCTATAACTTCATTGGTAAATTCAAAATTAAATTGAATGGAATAAGTTTGGAATCACCAAGACTCTTCCTAGAGATGGCCGCCCAGCCAAACTTTGCAATCGAGGGAGAAGAGCCTTGGTCAGGGAGGTGACCAAGTACCCGATGGTCACTCTGACAGAGGTCCAGAGTTCCTCTGTGGAGATGGGAGAACCTTCCAGAAGGACAACCATCTCTGCAGCACTCCACCAGGCCTTTATGTTAGAGTGGCCAGAAAGAAGCCACTCCTCGGTAAAAGGTGCATGACAGCCCGCTTGGAGTTTGCCAAAACGCACCTTAAGATTCTCAGACTACAAGATTTTCTGGTCTGATGAAACCAAGATTGAACTCTTTGGACTGAATGTCAAGCGTCACGTCTGGAAGAAACCTGGAACCATCCCTACGGTGAAGCATGGTGGTGGCAGCATCATGCTGTGGGGATGTTTTTCAGTGGCAGGGACTGGGAGACTAGTCAGGATCGAAGGAAAGATGAACGGAGCAAAGTACAGAGAGATCCTTGATGAAAACCTGTTCCAGAGCACATAGGACCTGGATCGAAGGTTTACCTTCCAACAGGACAATGACCCTAATTACACAGCCAAGACAATGCAGGAGTGGCTTCGGGACATCAATCAATCAAATGTATTTATAAAGCCCTTTTTACATCAGCCAATGTCATAAAGTGCTATACAGAAACCCAGCCTAAAACCCCAAACAGCAAGCAATGCAGGTGTAGAAGCACTGTGGCTAGGAAAAACTCCCTACAAAGGCAGGAACCTAGGAGGAAACCTAGAGAGGAAACAGGCTCTGAGGGGTGGCCAGTCCTCTTCTGACATGTCTCCAAATGTCCTTGAGTGGCCCAGCCAGAGCCTGGACTTGAACCCGATCTAACATCTCTGGAGAGACCTAAAAATAACTGTGCAGCGATGCTCTCCATTCAACCTGACAGAGCTTGAGAGGATCTACAGAGAAGAATGTGAGAAACTCCCCAAGACTCGAGGCTGTAATCGCTGCCAAAGGTGCTTCAACAAAGTACTGAGTAAAGGGTCTGAATATTTATGTAAATGTGATATTTAAGTTTTTTGTTTTTAATAAATTTGCAACATTTTCTAAAATCCTGTTTTTGCTTTGTCATTAAGGGCTATTGTGTGTAGATTGACACAATTTTAGAATAATGCTGCAACATAACAAAATGTGGAAAAAGGTCTGAAGAGGTCTGAAAACTTTCCAAATGCACAGTATGTGACCCATCAAATTAGCCAGGTGTGTCTGGGGGTGATTACAGCCATCTACTGTATTTCATGAACATGTGTACATGTCTAAACAACAGTGACCCAACCACTTATCTAGACGTATCTGGGGTTGGTTATAGCATTTCCTTCACATGACCCATCAATTTAGACACGCGTGTCAGGTACTGTATACGTCATCTCATAATTATGAAATATTTTCATCTGGACACTTTCTGGTTTTCGATATTGCTGTTATGCAACCATTTCACTGTAGCGTTTACACCTTCTGTATGCAAAACACCTTTTTTGTATCTTGTGTGTAACAGATGTGAAACGGCTAGCTTAGTTAGCGTGGGCGCTAAATAGCGTTTCAATCAGTGACGTCACTTGCTCTGAGACCTTGAAGTAGTAGTTCCCCTTGCTCTGCAAGGGCCGCGGCTTTTGTGGAGCGATGGGTAACGACGCTTCGAGGGTGACTGTTGATGTGTGCAGAAGGTCCCTAGTTCGCGCCCGGGTATGGGCGAGGGGACGGTCTAAAATTATACTGTTACATTGATGCTGTTGACCCGG
Organism: Oncorhynchus mykiss; assembly: GCF_013265735.2. Classification (NCBI taxonomy): domain Eukaryota; kingdom Metazoa; phylum Chordata; class Actinopteri; order Salmoniformes; family Salmonidae; genus Oncorhynchus; species Oncorhynchus mykiss. Next base: position 57,602,252 of record NC_048583.1, on the reverse strand, counting down.
ATTACTGGTTGCTGCGGAAAAAGGAGGAAGGTCAAAAGGGGGGTGAGTGTAACAGATGTGAAACGGCTAGCTTAGTTAGCGTGGGCGCTAAATAGCGTTTCAATCAGTGACGTCACTTGCTCTGAGACCTTGAAGTAGTAGTTCCCCTTGCTCTGCAAGGGCCGCGGCTTTTGTGGAGCGATGGGTAACGATGCTTCGAGGGTGACTGTTGATGTGTGCAGAAGGTCCCTAGTTCGCGCCCGGGTATGGGCGAGGGGACGGTCTAAACTTGTACTGTTACATGTGCATGTGACAAATAAACATCGATTTTATTTGATATAGTGCGTTTATTTTTACCAGAGACAGTAATGTGAAGAACAACATGACCTGCATAATAGCGCGATTAAGAAATTATGGAGAGAGATGATTCATTTGAGAATTGATTAACTTTTCAATGCTAGTTAAGGATACTATAGTTATTACATTTCACATTCTATTTTTTTTTACTACAAAAAGGTAAGAAGTGTTGTTATTTTAATTCTGGTGCTGCTCTGCACACACAATCTCGTTAGCTAGCTAGCTAGTTAGCTCTGGTCCAACGTTAAGCCAACTCTCAGAAGTTGAGACATTCAAAATTCCTTCGTAGAAGCCAATCCTCTGTTGGTTTAATTATGCCCAGCACTTTAAGCCAAGTATCCTCCTCCACTATTTCTCTCTCTCTCCCCATCAGCAAAATGTCAGTCGCATCTCATGCCATACACTTGTCTGTCCAATGCATGTAAATAACTATTATAGCTTGCCTGCTCCATAGCAAGATGCTCTATCGGTACTGTTTGGTGAAATTATTTAATGCCGAGATAAATATATATATATATATATATATATATATATATATATATATATATATATATATATATATATATATATATATATATATATATATATATATATATATATATATATATATATATATATATATATATTTCAGAGGTTTAAAAAGGGAAAGAAAGGAATGATATTAGCCATTACTTTTGGGGGATTCCAAACAGTTTGGAACTTTATGTTGCTGGTCGGTTTTCCGACCCCTGGTGTGCAGACATGTGCACAATGTTTATGTTTTCTGAGAACATGACAGCATTACCTTGTACTTTGACTCATAGTATAGGATCTCTGTTCAGACTGATTAACTGTACTAAGGAAAGACTTAACGGAAATCTTAATAAGTTATTGTTCTGGTACGGCATGTGCTGGGCTCTGTGCTGTACAACAGGCTACAATGACAGTCTGTGGATAGGAAACATGTGGCTAAGGAATTTTAAAGGGTTCAGTGGGTAAGCCATGGCTTTGACCACCATCTGTGTGGCATTTAAAGTAAACACTGGCACTTTCTAATGTCAAGGCTTTAGGCATCTCAGTACCATCTGCCTCCATGACTGTTGTATTCGATGCATGCGCTCTTATGTATCTGGCACACCTGCAATGCTGAAAGGGAGGTCAGACTCTGACACTGCGTGTAAACTGCTCCTCACTTCTGTTCTGTGCTCTTCCACATGTTCAATTCAACAACCCCCCCTCCTATAAACCCCCTGCATTTAAGAATGTAACTTGCATAGGCCTACTAAAATTGACCAGTGATGCGACAGCAAGATGTAGTCTATAGCGCATACAGTAAAAACAAAAGTCTGCCCCCCATCTCCCCCTCTCGTCCACACTTCAGCAAACCCACAAACGTCAATCAATGGCACCGAGGGCATCCATGCGCATTCAGGGCGTGCATTTTGATGAGTTGCGGTTTCATTGATAAAAAAACAAAACAAGGGTGAACGTAAGCAAGACAGGCACTTTGGGACATGCAGAAAAAACGGGTCTTTGCTACTTCGGAGTATGAACAGACAAAAAAGGAAGAAATATTCAAAGTTTTTTCACAAACAGACAAAAATTCTGAAATATTCAACGTGCGGTTTAATGAATCTGTAACGTCATAGGCCTACCTGCAGCTTGTCGGACGTAAACACCTCTGTGTCTACCTCGCAGGCGATGATGGTCACCATCTCCAGTTTCATATTTATAGATGGCATTCCCTTTCGTAGCTGAGAGAAAAGATAAATAAAATAAATTATTTCGTTCGGTCCTTGTCTGCTTCAGAGAAAGCGCAGTCACAGCCTCGCAGGTGATTGTAACTCCAATGGGTTCGCTTCGGATGAGGTGGTATCCTCACAGTTTGGGTGCGCTATTTGAAGTGAGTGATGCTGCAGCAGAAAACTCGCTCTCCCCGCTCCAACACAGAGCGGCGGTCAGAAACATTCGCGAGTGCACCAACCAGCGCGCGTTCGGGCACAACATTGACGTCATTATCAGCCTCGTTTGTTCATTTGCGATGCTGTTGGTCGGAACACTGCAGCTTGTAGAGCTACACTTCGGTTCTGTTATTTATATTTTCTTCTCATTTAGCCCATGAACATAACTGCGACAATAGCTCTGAAATGATGTATTCTAGGCCTACTTCGAACCCAGTAACACTAATCAGAACGGCCTATAATGAAGTCCACAAAAAAATATCCTGGAATAGAATTTCACTATTGTCTTGGTTTCATAAATGCAGCTTTTTTGTCTTTCTTCAGAAACGGAATGCACCATCTAATGTTTTACTCTATGCTAGTAAGTTTGAGTCTGTTCCATTTAAATAGTTTTCCATGTAGGACTATTCTGTTATTGAAATATCAGAGTTACTTCAATAAGTAAAAAACAATCCAGACAAATCCAGTATAGCCTGCTAATTTACTGTATAACGTAGTGGACATTGCAGAAGCAGCCTGTAGTGTAGTATCTACAGTAAACACAGTTGTCATATCTCCCTTACTAGTTCAGCCTTATCCGATTGGTCCAAACTTCCAACAGGCTTCAGCATTGCATAACCTCACACTCATCAACTCTGGCACAAGCTCTCAGTTTCATCATTCACTAGCTAAGACAATAAGCCACGATGAGTAGGCAATGGGCTGGACGAAGCAGCGGGCTATTTCTGTCTGTCTGTGTGTCATGTCATTCATCACAGGGTACATTGTCCCGAGAGACAGACAGTCAGATAGACAACCACATGAGCCAGATATGATGCTCTGTAACTATAGGGTGGCTCAATCTGGTTCTGACAGGCCTGAGGCAATGGGGGGTCTCTGTTAGGGTGTGAACAGACTAAGGCATTTTCTGTGCACTCCTCTAGAGTTTTCTTCCTCCTCATTTCAAATTATCTCAGTTAGTCAGCATTTTCAAAACCCATCTTAAAATTTAATTGGAATAAAAACCCATCATCTACCCCCCTTTAATCATGTGATCTTTCAGAGGTGTATATGCTCCTTGCAAATCTGTGAATGTGAATATTCTGGGTGTCCTGGATATTCAAGCTTCCTTCCCCCTCACCAGATCCCTGATTGATGGCAGGTAGCCTAGTGGTTAGAGTGTTGGACTGGTAACGAAAGGTTAGAAGATTGAATCCCCGAACCGACAAGGTAAAAATCTGTCGTTCTGCCCCTGAACAAGGCAGTTAACCCACTGTTCCTAGGCTGTCGTTGAAAATAAGAACATGTTCTTAACTGACTTGCCTAGTTAAATAAAGGTTAAAAAAAAATACAAATAAAAAATTGATAGGGAATCTAAAATGGGGACATTACTAGATGATTGACTCATAACGTGTTACTTCACACCACAGAAACACACAGATATTAAAGAACTGTTGCTAAATTGACTGTACCATCACAAAAATCCACTTTATGTAAAACATAATGGACATTTGCAATCCCAAAGTCATGGTTGTGTGTGGGAACATGAAACCAGGGTAGTAGACCATCGATTTGATCTGGTTTGAGCCTGCACATACAGAGGGGACACCCACTAACCCACAATGACACGCAACAACACCGTCAAACCTTCAGGATACACACGTGAGACTCACACACCAGAAAACAAACCTCTCCACATCTGACATGAGACATAACAGTCATGTGTCGTTTTGGTTGTCGAGCTGCAAGGGGCAAGGGCTCTAGGGATGAGGGAATGGGAGTCAGTATGAGCCCTGGGCATCGTGCATGTGTACACAGCAGGCATGCAGGCAGTAGCAGCATCAAAACACACACACACACACACACACACAATACACTCACACACATATGCACACACAAACATAGTCACACACACACATACACCCCCCCCCCTCCACACACACACTATTCCTGAGCCTTCCCAGCGATGGAGGCTGCCAGTGCCCCACCACCTCAATCGGCCCTACCCAGCCACCCCCTGGCGCCACTGCAGCTGCCGTAATCTAGGCCAAGCTATTTATAAAGCAAATCGGCCATGTACAGGCGAAGGGAGCCAGGGAAAACCGAGAGAGAGGAGAGAGTGTGGGGAGCGAGGGAAAGGAAATGAGAGAACAATTATGAAGAGAGGAGTGAGAGAAAAAACACAGAGCGATAGAGAAGAGAGTGACAGAGAGAAAGAGGAGAGAGTGACAGAGAGAGAAAGAACACAGAGGGAGAGAGTATAGAGCGACAGAGAGAGAAGAGAGTGACAGAGAGAGTAGAGAGAGAGAAGAGTGACAGAATGAAAGAACACAGAGCAAAGGAGAAGAGAGTGATGGAGAGAGAGAAGAGAGAGAGAGAGAAGGGAGAAAGAGACAGAAGGGGGAGAAAGTAAAAATGAGAAAGAGAGAGCGACAACAAGATAAGCCAGGTGGAGGACAGCAGGTATAGAGATTGATAACGCAGTGCAGGAGGAGACCTGGACGAGAGCACAGCCCATTAAGACTCTGACCAGGAAGAGACCTAGACGAGAGCACAGCCCAGAAAGACTCTGACCCGGAAGAGACCTAGACGAGAGCACAGCCCATAAAGACTCTGACCAGGAAGAGACCTGGACGAGAGCACAGCCCATAAAGACTCTGACCAGGAAGAGACCTGGACGAGAGCACAGCCCATAAAGACTCTGACCAGGAAGAGACCTAGACGAGAGCACAGCCCATAAAGACTCTGACCAGGAAGAGACCTGGACGAGAGCACAGCCCAGAAAGACTCTGACCAGGAAGAGACCTGGACGAGAGCACAGCCCATAAAGACTCTGACCAGGAAGAGACCTAGACGAGAGCACAGCCCAGAAAGACTCTGACCAGGAAGAGACCTGGACGAGAGCACAGCCCAGAAAGACTCTGACCAGGAAGAGACCTGGACGAGAGCACAGCCCAGAAAGACTCTGACCAGGAAGAGACCTAGACGAGAGCACAGCCCAGAAAGACTCTGACCAGGAAGAGACCTAGACGAGAGCACAGCCCATAAAGACTCTGACCAGGAAGAGACCTGGACGAGAGCACAGCCCAGAAAGACTCTGACCAGGAAGAGACCTGGACGAGAGCACAGCCCATAAAGACTCTGACTAGGAAGAGACCTAGACGAGAGCACAGCCCAGAAAGACTCTGACCAGGAAGAGACCTGGACGAGAGCACAGCCCATAAAGACTCTGACCAGGAAGAGACCTAGACGAGAGCACAGCCCATAAAGACTCTGACCAGGAAGAGACCTGGACGAGAGCACAGCCCATAAAGACTCTGACCAGGAAGAGACCTAGACGAGAGCACAGCCCAGAAAGACTCTTACCAGGAAGAGACCTGGACGAGAGCACAGCCCAGAAAGACTCTGACCAGGAAGAGACCTGGACGAGAGCACAGCCCATAAAGACTCTGACCAGGAAGAGACCTAGACGAGAGCACAGCCCAGAAAGACTCTGACCAGGAAGAGACCTAGACGAGAGCACAGCCCAGAAAGACTCTGACCAGGAAGAGACCTGGACGAGAGCACAGCCCAGAAAGACTCTGACCAGGAAGAGACCTAGACGAGAGCACAGCCCAGAAAGACTCTGACCAGGAAGAGACCTGGACGAGAGCACAGCCCATAAAGACTCTGACCAGGAAGAGACCTGGACGAGAGCACAGCCCAGAAAGACTCTGACCAGGAAGAGACCTGGACGAGAGCACAGCCCAGAAAGACTCTGACCAGGAAGAGACCTAGACGAGAGCACAGCCCAGAAAGACTCTGACCAGGAAGAGACCTGGACGAGAGCACAGCCCAGAAAGACTCTGACCAGGAAGAGACCTAGACGAGAGCACAGCCCATAAAGACTCTGACCAGGAAGAGACCTGGACGAGAGCACAGCCCAGAAAGACTCTGACCAGGAAGAGACCTAGACGAGAGCACAGCCCAGAAAGACTCTGACCAGGAAGAGACCTAGACGAGAGCACAGCCCATAAAGACTCTGACCAGGAAGAGACCTGGACGAGAGCACAGCCCAGAAAGACTCTGACCAGGAAGAGACCTGGACGAGAGCACAGCCCATAAAGACTCTGACTAGGAAGAGACCTAGACGAGAGCACAGCCCAGAAAGACTCTGACCAGGAAGAGACCTGGACGAGAGCACAGCCCATAAAGACTCTGACCAGGAAGAGACCTAGACGAGAGCACAGCCCATAAAGACTCTGACCAGGAAGAGACCTGGACGAGAGCACAGCCCATAAAGACTCTGACCAGGAAGAGACCTAGACGAGAGCACAGCCCAGAAAGACTCTTACCAGGAAGAGACCTGGACGAGAGCACAGCCCAGAAAGACTCTGACCAGGAAGAGACCTGGACGAGAGCACAGCCCATAAAGACTCTGACCAGGAAGAGACCTAGACGAGAGCACAGCCCAGAAAGACTCTGACCAGGAAGAGACCTAGACGAGAGCACAGCCCAGAAAGACTCTGACCAGGAAGAGACCTGGACGAGAGCACAGCCCAGAAAGACTCTGACCAGGAAGAGACCTAGACGAGAGCACAGCCCAGAAAGACTCTGACCAGGAAGAGACCTGGACGAGAGCACAGCCCATAAAGACTCTGACCAGGAAGAGACCTGGACGAGAGCACAGCCCAGAAAGACTCTGACCAGGAAGAGACCTGGACGAGAGCACAGCCCAGAAAGACTCTGACCAGGAAGAGACCTAGACGAGAGCACAGCCCAGAAAGACTCTGACCAGGAAGAGACCTGGACGAGAGCACAGCCCAGAAAGACTCTGACCAGGAAGAGACCTAGACGAGAGCACAGCCCATAAAGACTCTGACCAGGAAGAGACCTGGACGAGAGCACAGCCCATAAAGACTCTGACCAGGAAGAGACCTGGACGAGAGCACAGCCCAGAAAGACTCTGACCAGGAAGAGACCTAGACGAGAGCACAGCCCATAAAGACTCTGACCAGGAAGAGACCTAGACGAGAGCACAGCCCATAAAGACTCTGACCAGGAAGAGACCTGGACGAGAGCACAGCCCATAAAGACTCTGACCAGGAAGAGACCTGGACGAGAGCACAGCCCATAAAGACTCTGACCAGGAAGAGACCTGGACGAGAGCACAGCCCAGAAAGACTCTGACCAGGAAGAGACCTAGACGAGAGCACAGCCCATAAAGACTCTGACCAGGAAGAGACCTGGACGAGAGCACAGCCCATAAAGACTCTGACCAGGAAGAGACCTAGACGAGAGCACAGCCCATAAAGACTCTGACCAGGAAGAGACCTGGACGAGAGCACAGCCCATAAAGACTCTGACCAGGAAGAGACCTGGACGAGAGCATAGCCCAGAAAGACTCTGACCAGGAAGAGACCTGGACGAGAGCACAGCCCAGAAAGACTCTGACCAGGAAGAGACCTAGACGAGAGCACAGCCCAGAAAGACTCTGACCAGGAAGAGACCTGGACGAGAGCACAGCACAGAAAGACTCTGACCAGGAAGAGACCTAGACGAGAGCACAGCCCATAAAGACTCTGACCAGGAAGAGACCTGGACGAGAGCACAGCCCAGAAAGACTCTGACCAGGAAGAGACCTAGACGAGAGCACAGCCCAGAAAGACTCTGACCAGGAAGAGACCTAGACGAGAGCACAGCCCATAAAGACTCTGACCAGGAAGAGACCTGGACGAGAGCACAGCCCAGAAAGACTCTGACCAGGAAGAGACCTGGACGAGAGCACAGCCCATAAAGACTCTGACTAGGAAGAGACCTAGACGAGAGCACAGCCCAGAAAGACTCTGACCAGGAAGAGACCTGGACGAGAGCACAGCCCATAAAGACTCTGACCAGGAAGAGACCTAGACGAGAGCACAGCCCATAAAGACTCTGACCAGGAAGAGACCTGGACGAGAGCACAGCCCAGAAAGACTCTGACCAGGAAGAGACCTAGACGAGAGCACAGCCCAGAAAGACTCTTACCAGGAAGAGACCTGGACGAGAGCACAGCCCAGAAAGACTCTGACCAGGAAGAGACCTGGACGAGAGCACAGCCCATAAAGACTCTGACCAGGAAGAGACCTAGACGAGAGCACAGCCCAGAAAGACTCTGACCAGGAAGAGACCTAGACGAGAGCACAGCCCAGAAAGACTCTGACCAGGAAGAGACCTGGACGAGAGCACAGCCCAGAAAGACTCTGACCAGGAAGAGACCTAGACGAGAGCACAGCCCAGAAAGACTCTGACCAGGAAGAGACCTGGACGAGAGCACAGCCCATAAAGACTCTGACCAGGAAGAGACCTGGACGAGAGCACAGCCCAGAAAGACTCTGACCAGGAAGAGACCTGGACGAGAGCACAGCCCAGAAAGACTCTGACCAGGAAGAGACCTAGACGAGAGCACAGCCCAGAAAGACTCTGACCAGGAAGAGACCTGGACGAGAGCACAGCCCAGAAAGACTCTGACCAGGAAGAGACCTAGACGAGAGCACAGCCCATAAAGACTCTGACCAGGAAGAGACCTGGACGAGAGCACAGCCCATAAAGACTCTGACCAGGAAGAGACCTGGACGAGAGCACAGCCCAGAAAGACTCTGACCAGGAAGAGACCTAGACGAGAGCACAGCCCATAAAGACTCTGACCAGGAAGAGACCTAGACGAGAGCACAGCCCATAAAGACTCTGACCAGGAAGAGACCTGGACGAGAGCACAGCCCATAAAGACTCTGACCAGGAAGAGACCTGGACGAGAGCACAGCCCATAAAGACTCTGACCAGGAAGAGACCTGGACGAGAGCACAGCCCAGAAAGACTCTGACCAGGAAGAGACCTAGACGAGAGCACAGCCCATAAAGACTCTGACCAGGAAGAGACCTGGACGAGAGCACAGCCCATAAAGACTCTGACCAGGAAGAGACCTAGACGAGAGCACAGCCCATAAAGACTCTGACCAGGAAGAGACCTGGACGAGAGCACAGCCCATAAAGACTCTGACCAGGAAGAGACCTGGACGAGAGCACAGCCCATAAAGACTCTGACCAGGAAGAGACCTGGACGAGAGCACAGCCCAGAAAGACTCTGACCAAATGATAGGAAGAGACCAAGGAATATACTTTAAAATGCACTAGCGCATGTATCGTAGGAAAGATTTTGGTTATGGTACAATAGGACTCTCGTCGATAGGACTCTGTTCTTCTCGTCGATACCAGTTCTTATGTTGAATGAGGAGCATATTTAATCAATTGTCTAATATTGTTTTATTGTAATGTACCGGTGATAGGTGAGAACTGTCTGTTAATTGAATGATTAGAATATTCCGCCCTGAAACATATGATTGTATGGAATTGATTAGAATGTATAAAATCATAATCAATAAATGTGTAGTCCTAGTCAGAATTAGGGTAAAACAATATGTCTTTATGGTATTTTAAACACAGACTGTCTGAGCTTGGTGCCGACCTGACTGGAGATTGGGAGAGAACAGGGAGTACGTGTCAAGAACAAGGTCACAAAGCTCTGGCGGCTGGGTAGCAGGACATGTGCGTGCGTCTGTTTGTGTGTGTGTGCATGTGGCTGTGTGAATGTGTGGGTGAGAAGTCAGTATAAAATGAATTGTTTTGTATTCTTGACGGTAGAACGTTCCGTGAATAAACCTTTTTGACTATTTAGCTGGGCCTCCGTCTGTTTCATTTGACCAGGATCTTACAAATTCTGGTTTGCAGACTGAGTAATATAATTAAATTGGGTGATGTACCTGGAGAACATAATTCTCTTATCAACCGGTCAAAAGTTTGGACCTACTTATTCAAGGGTTTTTCTTAGCTTTTACTATTTTCTACATTGTAGAATAATAGTGAAGACATCAAAACTATGAAATAACACATTTGGAATCATGAAGTAACCCAAAAAAGTGTTAAACAAATCAAAACATATTTTAGATTTGAGATTCTTCAAAGTAGCCACCCTTTGCCTTGATGACAGCTTTGTACACTTCACTTCTAATGTTTTTCCAACAGTCTTGAAGGAGTTCCCACATATGCTGAGCACTTGTTGGGTGCTTTTCCTTCACTCTGCTGTCCAACTCATCTCAAACCATCTCAATTCAGTTGAGGTCGGGGGATTGTGGAGGCCAGGTCATCTGATGCATCACTTCATCACTTTCCTTACTGGTCAAATAACTCTTGCACAGCCTGAGATGTGTCGGGTCATTGTCCTGTTGAAAAACAAATGATAGTCCCGCTAAGCGCAAATCAGATGGGATGGAGTATCGCTGCAGAATGTAGTGGTAGCCGTGCTGGTTAAGTGTGCCTTGAATTCTAAAGAAATCACAGACCTTGTCATCAGCAATGCACCCCCACACCATCACACCTTCTCCTCCATGTGTAACAGGTCTGGGTGTAGCTTGTGCAGAGGAGTCAGGCACAGGACAGCAGAGATGAGTAATAAAAGTAACTTAACTCAAAATGACCAAATACATGTAGTAATACTAAGCCCACACAATAGGACCGAAATACATAAAACAAACACGCACAAAAACCATGGGGAAAACAGAGGGTTAAATAATGAACATGTAATTGAAAAACAAAACTCATGTAAAACAAAAACAAAACAAATGGAAAATAAAAAGTGGATCGGCGATGGCTAGAAGGCCGGTGACGTCGACCGCCGAACATCGCATGAACAAGTAGAGGGACTGACTTCGGCGGAAGTCGTGACACCATGCTTCACGGTGGGAACCACACATGCGGAGATCATCCGTTCACCTACTCTGCGTCTCACAAAGACATGGCGGTTGGAACCACAAATCTCAAAGTTGGACTCCTCAGACCAAAGGACAGATTTCCACCAGTCTAATGTCCATTGTCATTGGCCCAAACAAGTCTTCTTCTTATTGGTGTCCTTTAATAGTGGTTTCTTTGCAGCAATTCGACCATGAAGGCGTGATTCACAGTCAGAACAGTTAATGTTGATGTCTGTTACTTGAACTCTGTGAAGCATTTATTTGGGCTGCAATTTCTGAGGCTGGTAACTACTTAACTTATCCTCTGCAGCAGAGGTAACTCTGGGTCTTCGTTTCCTGTGGCGGTCCTCATGAGAGACAGTTTCATCATAGCACTTAATGGGTTTTCCGACTGCACTTGAAGAAACTTTCTAAGTTCTTGAAATGTTCCGTATTGACTGACCTTCATGTCTTAAAGTAATGATGGACTGTCGTTTCTCTTTGCTTATTTGAGCTGTTCTTGCCATATTATAGACTTGGTCTTTTACCAAATAGGGCTATCTTCTTTATACCACACCTACCTTGTCACAACACAACTGATTGGCTCAAACGCATGTGTAGAGAAAGACAGCACAGCATTGAAGTCAGCACAGCTTTGAAGTCAGCACAGCGTTGAAGACAGCACAGCGTTGAAGACAGCACAGCGTTGAAGACAGCACAGCGTTGAAGACAGCACAGCGTTGAAGACAGCACAGCGTTGAAGACCACACAGAATTGAAGACAGCACAGTGTTCCGAGACTAAGTGTGCCATTTTCACCAGGCAAAGAAACAGAGAGAGAAGGAGCGTTATTGTTGTTTACGGAAATCACAGACTGAATGAAGGGATGGAACTTTGCTCAAGGATAGAAAGTGTTCCCATTTCTTCATCTCTCTCTCTCTCTCTCTCGCTGTTTTTAACAATGCCATTAAGAGATACAGTATTTAGATAACAAGCCATGGGAATACAAATAATACCTTTAAAGAAAACGTGCGAGAGAGTTAGAAATGACTAGGACGAAATGGAGGACGGATGAAAAAGAGATGGAGAGCCTCCCGAGTGGCGCGTTGCTTGAGGTGTCACTACAGATCCGGGTTCGATCCTAGGCTGTGTCACAGCCGGCTGTGACCGGGAGACCCATGATGCGGCGCACAATTGGCCCAGCGTCGTCCGGATTAGGGGAGGGTTTGGCCGGCCGGGATTTCCTTGTACCACCGCGCTCTAGCGACTCCTTGTGACGGGCCGGTCTCCATGCTGGACAGTATTTCCTCCGACACATTGGTGCGGCTGACTTCCGGGTTAAGCGAGCAGTGTATCAAGAAGCAGTGCGGTTTGGCGGGGTTCTGTTTCGGGTGACGCACGGCTCTCCCCCGAGTCCATAGGGGAGTTGCAGCGATGGGACAAGACTGTATCTACCAATTGGGTAAAAGTACATAAAATATATATATTTTTTAAGAGATGGAGAGCAAGTAAGGTCAAGAGGGGGATACAGACCGTGATATGTGTAGAAAAAGAGATGGAAAGAGAGAGAGTAATACATTGATGTGTTATTCTCCAGCAAGACTCCCACCTGACAAATTGCAAGCACCCTCAAAAGCATAAGCCTGTTGTCGATATATCCTTTCTCCAAAGGGCACAAGAGAAGTGTACTTTAAATGTCACACGCTCCTTCTTCAATAACAACAACCTGCACAACACTTTGGAGGTCAAACCATGGCAGACTTCCCAACACAATACTTCTAACCACTGCCAGACAAATTTACGATGTAAGGAAAACTACAAGCTATTGACACTGAAAATACACCCTGTGTTGATTATTTTCATTACTCATGCTCAGCCGAGATACACACCTCTTAGCCTAGCGGTTAAGAGCGTTGGGCCAGTAACCGAAAGGTTGCTGGTTCAAATCCCAGAGCCGGAAAGGTGGACAATACTGCTGTTCTGCCCTTGAGCAAGTCAGTTAACCCCCAACCACAACTGCTCCCTGGGTTCCGATGATGTCAATTAAGGCCACACCACTCTGATTCAGAGGGGTTGGGTTAAATGCGGAAGACACATTTCGGTTGAATGCATTCAGTTGTGCAACTGACTAGGCATCCTCCTTTGCCCTACATATTGAAGTACATTCAACTGCTGCAGATCGTGAATGCCAAAAAATAGCACAGTACAACAAACATAGAATGTTGCCTGTTTTAATTGAATGTTGTACAGTAATGTAACTAATTACAACATATTATAACACTAGATAATAGGAACGATGTCATCTGGCCTCCCTGATTTATTACTAGATTATGATATTGTACGGTCATTATTATCGATCAAGGCAATCCATGATATTTCATTTGTCACATCAATAATCATTACGTTGCTTAAATTGAAAAGGTCTGATGGGGGAAAAGCACTTGGGTTGCTATATACTTCATTTTGATAGCAGTGTAGTCAGCCATCACCTAGTGTCTCCTGACAGACCTGCAGAAGATTTGCGTCTGGATGTCGAGATTAGATATTAGCCATTACATAACCATGGGCTTGACTGAGGCAGGCTCACCTCACCAAAGAGATTAGCCATTACATAACCATGGACTTGACTGAGGCAGGCTCACCTCACCAAAGAGATTAGCCATTACATAACCATGGACTTGACTGAGGCAGGCTCACCTCACCAAATAGATTAGCCATTACATAACCATGGGCTTGACTGAGGCAGGCTCACCTCACCAAAGAGATTAGCCATTACATAACCATGGGCTTGACCCAGAGGCAGGCTCACCTCACCAAAGAGATTAGCCATTACATAACCATGGACTTGACTGAGGCAGGCTCACCTCACCAAAGAGATTAGCCATTACATAACCATGGACTTGACCCAGAGGCAGGCCCACCTCACCAAAGAGATTAGCCATTACATAACCATGGACTTGACCCAGAGGCAGGCTCACCTCACCAAAGAGATTAGCCATTACATAACCATGGACTTGACCCAGAGGCAGGCTCACCTCACCAAAGAGATTAGCCATTACATAACCATGGACTTGACCCAGAGGCAGGCTCACCTCACCAAAGAGATTAGCCATTACATAACCATGGACTTGACCCAGAGGCAGGCCCACCTCACCAAAGAGATTAGCCATTACATAACCATGGGCTTGACTGAGGCAGGCTCACCTCACCAAATAGATTAGCCATTACATAACCATGGGCTTGACTGAGGCAGGCTCACCTCACCAAAGAGATTAGCCATTACATAACCATGGACTTGACCCAGAGGCAGGCCCACCTCACCAAAGAGATTAGCCATTACATAACCATGGGCTTGACCCAGAGGCAGGCCCACCTCACCAAATAGATTAGCCATTACATAACCATGGGCTTGACTGAGGCAGGCTCACCTCACCAAAGGCTTACAGAAGACCGCAGGAGGGATGGAAGATGGATGCAATCTGCGCTGCATCATGGGTAACATTAGGGCTGGGCGGTATACTGTATTTTACGATATACCTGTATTGATGTATGGACCGGTTTAGGATTTTACTTTACCTCCTATAATGGTATTTGAATGTTTGGTTTGTTAAATGTGATATGCCATGACTAACGTCCATTTTTATAGTTTACTTTGCTACTTGAGTCATCTCTGTCTCACTCTCTCTCCATGCCGCTTTCCAAAGATTTAGCCCCACCCCCTGACACTCAAGGAGCACATTTGTTGTTCCTTGACCACGAGACACTTGCAATCAGTCTGCATGATCAATGCAGCACATGCAACATGTTAATGACAACGATACAGTTTTCACTTTGCTTCTTAATATACAGTGCATTCAGAAAGTATTCAGACCCCTTGACTTTTTCCACATTTCGTTACGTTACAGCTTTATTCTAAAATGAATTTTAAAAAATTGACACACATTACCCCATAATAACAAAGCAAAAACAGGTTTTTAGACGTTTTTGCTAATTTATTCAATATAAAAAACCTTAAAAATCACATTTAAATAAGTATACAGACCCTTTACTCAGTACTTTGTTAAAGCACCTTCGGCAGCGATTACAGCCGCAAGTCATCTTGGCTATGAAGCTACAAGCTTGGCACACCTATATTTGGGTAGTTCCTCACATTTGCTGCACAGCTATTTTCAGGTTTCTATCCAGAGATGTTCGATCGGGTTCAAGTCCAGGGTCTGGCTGGGCCACTCAAGGACATTCAGAGACTTTTTCCGAAGCCATTCCTGCGTTGTCATGGCTGTGTGCTTAGAGTCGTTGTCCTGTTGCAAGGTGAACCTTCGCCCCAGTCTGAGGTCCTGAGCGCTCTGGAGCAGGTTTTCATCAATGATCTCTCTGTACTTAGCTCTCTTCATCTTTCACTCAATCGTGACTAGTTTTTGGAGCTGAAAAACATTCCCACAACATGATGCTGCCACCACCATGCTTCACCGTAGGGATTGTGCCAGGTTTCCTCCAGATGTGACACTTGGCATTCAGGCCAAAGAATCTTGTTCCTCATGGTCTAAGAGTTCTTTAGGTGCCATTTGCCAAATTTGGCAAACTCCAAACAATCGGGTTCTCGGCCACCTCCTTGACCAAGGTCCTTCTCCCCCGATTGCTCAGTTTGTGCAGCAAGCTCTAGGAAGAGTCTTGGTGGTTGCAAACTTCTTCCATTTAAGAATGATGGAGGCCACTATCTTCCCGGGGACCTTCAATGATGCAGAACATTTTCGGTACCCTTCCTCAGATCTGTTCCTCAACACAATCCTGTCTCGGACCTCTACAGACAATTCCAATTCCAATTCTTTTGACCTCATGGCTTGGTTTTTGCTCTGACATAACTGTCAACTGTGGGAACTTATACAGACAGGTGTGTGCCTTTCCACAAAATGTCCAATCAATTGAATTTACCACAGGATGACTCCAATCAAATGGAAACAGGATGCACCTGAGCTCAATTTCGAGTCTCATAGTAAAAGTCTGAATACTTATGTAAATATGGTATTTCTGTTTAAAGAAATATTTAATACATTTTAGAATAAGGCTATAATGTAACACAATGTGGAAAAGGTAAAGGAGTCTCAATACTTACCTAATGCACTGTAAATACACTAGTGTTCTATAATTACACTATTAGACTGTTGTTTGTTACATCTGCAAACAGCTGGTTTGTATTTTTATAGCAACCTGGGCATAAATCTTGTTAGCTGCTAATGCTAATTGCTAGCTCACTAATAAAAAGTACTGAGTCAGCACAAACATAATTAGCTAAAGAGCCTGATAATACCAGTGATGGTGTAGACCTACACTACCGGTCAAATGTTTTAGAACATCTAATCATTCAAGGGTTTTTCTGTATTTTTTAAAACTATTTTCTACATTTTAGAATAATAGTGAAGACATCAAAACTATGAAATGTTTTATTATTTTTATTTCAACTTTATTTAACCAGGTGGGCCAGTTGAGAACAAGTTCTCATTTACAACTGCGACCTGACCAAGATAAAGCATAGCAGTTAGCTGCTATGCTTTAATATATAACACATATGGAATCATGTAGTAACCAAAAAGTGTTAAACAAATCAAAATATATTTGAGATTCTTCAAACAGCCACCCTTTGCCTTGATAACATCTTTGGCATTCTCTCAACCAGCTTCACCTGGAATGCTTTTCCAACAGTCTTGAATGAGTTCCCACATATGCTGAGCACTTGTTGGCTGCTTTTCTTTCATTCTATGGTCCAAGTCATCCCAAACCATCTCAATTTGGTTGAGGTTGGGGGATTGCGGAGGCCAGGTCATCTGATGAAGCTCTCCATCCATCATTCTCCTTCTTGGTAAAATAGCCCTTACACAGCCTGGAGGTGTGTTGGATCATTGTCCTGTTGAAAAACAAATGATAGTCCCACTAAACCACATGGGATGGAGAATTCTAAATAAATCACAGACAGTGTCACCAGCAAAGCACCCCCACACCATATCACCTCATCCTGTTTGCTTTACAGTGGGAAATACACATGTGGAGATCATCCGTTCACCCACACCGAGTCTCACAAAGACACAGAGGTTGGAACCCAAAATCTCCAATTTGGACTCCAGACCTAATGTCCGCTGCTCGTGTTCCTTGGCTCAAGAAAGTCTCTTCTTATTATTGATGTCCTTTAGTAGTGTTTTCTTTGCAGCAATTCAACCATGAAGGCCTGATTCACACAGTCTCCTCTGAACAGTTGATGTTGAGCTGTGTCTGTTACTTGAACTCCGTGAAGAATTTATTTGGGCTGCAATTTCTGAGGCTGGTAACTCTAATTAACTTATCCTCTGCAGCAGAGGTAACTCTGGGTCTTCCATTCCTGTGGCGGTGAGTTGACTCTTCACATGGGATTTCACTGAACAACACAAGAAAGGGAATATCAAAAGATCCCCAATGATCCATCGCATCTCCCAAAAACGTTTTCAACATACATCTGGAAAATAATAGTCTAGAAACTAAAGCTTTGGTTGTCTTCCTCTCAGGCTTCCCATGTCTTCCTTGGACTTCCTCAATGTCCACCTCTAGAACATCACACTCTGAGGCCTCATTTTCACTGTCATTGTCTCCCTCAATCCATGCAATGGCTACTGCTATAGGTTTCAGGAGTTTCAGGCTGCTTACCACTCTCTCCCAAAATACATCATCCAGGAGGATCCTCTTGATGGGGCTGTCCATATCGCAGACTGTGATATGGCCATTTCTTGGAGAGACTCCTTCCCCTCCAGGAGACTGTCAAACATGATGACAACACCTCCCCAACGGGTGTTACTGGGCAGCTTCAATGTGGTGCTCTTATTCTTCTCACTTTGTTTGGTGAGGTAGATTGCTGCTATAACTTGGACCCTTCACATACCTAACCATTTCCTTGGTTCTCTTGTAGAGTGTATCCATTGTTTTCAGTGCCATGATGTCCTTGAGGAGCAGATTCAATGAAAGAGCAGCAAAGCCAGTGGGTGTGATGTGAGGGTAGGACTCCTCAACTTTAGACCAAGCAACCTTCATGTTCGCAGAATTGTCTGTCACCAGTGCAAATACCTTCTGTGGTCCAAGGTCATTGATGACTGCCTTCAGCTCATCTGCAATGTAGAGACAGGTGTGTCTGTTATCCCTTGTGTCTGTGCTCTTGTAGAATACTGGTTGAGGGGTGGAGATGATGTAGTTAATTATTCCTTGTCCATGAACATTCGACCACCCATCAGAGATGATTGCAATACAGTCTGCTTTCTCTATGACTTGCTTGACCTTCACTTGAACTCTGTTGAACTCTGCATCCAGCAAATGAGTAGATAAAGCATGTCTGGTTGGAGGGGTGTATGCTGGGCGAAGAACATTCATAAATCTCTTCCAATACATATTGTCTGTGAGCATCAGAGGTGGACCAGTTGCATACACAGCTCGAGCAAGAGCATTTCTCTGACTACGTTCCTCCATTGAGTAAAAAAAAACTCTGATTTAATACAATTCCATGCATAGATAAATAATTAAGCAGTTAGATTAAAAATATCCTTTGTAAGATAAATGTTTTAAAATGAAACATGTTTGGAAACATGTGAATTAACACTCCTTAGTTAGCAGGCTCAAGCTAGCTAAAACCTACATGGTAGCAAAAACGAACTAGCAGACATTGTTAACAAGTAAAAATTATTTATACACATTTTGCTGTAGGCTACTATTTACTAGTTAACATAAAATCATGTATGTCATTTAAAATATATTCACCCCAGCCAGTATTGTAATCAAAACTTATCAGAAAGCATGTAGTCCTTGGCTCAGACAGTGTAGTAGTGTGGGCTCAATAGCATCTCATCAGTGTGCAAGATCTTGAGACTCAGCTGTACATGTGATGGAAGAGTGCACTGCACATGTGATGGAAGAATGCACTGTGCATGCAGAGGGTTGCAATTCCATTGAATTGGGGATAGTTTAACCAAAATATGACATAAGACCTAGAATTAGCTTATGTGTATCCCAAAAAAAAGCTTCAATTTTATAAGCTAACTTTTTAAAATTAATTTAAGCAAAATTCCCCAAATCCGAGGCTTAACTTCCCATGCAAAATTTCAGGAAAAATTCCAGAAATTTACCGGAAGGTTTCCGACCCTTTGCAACCCTAGTCACAACACACCTGATTGGCTCAAACGCATTAAGAAATTTCACAAATGAAATTTTAACAAGGCTCACCTGTTAATTGAAATGCATTCCAGGTGACTACCTCATCAAGCTGGTTGAGAGAATGGCAAGAGTTTGCAAAGCTGTCATCAAAGCAAATGGTGGCTCTTTGAAGAATCTCAAATATAACATATATTTTCATTTGTTAAACACTTGTTTGGTTAATACATGATTCCATATGTGTTATTTCATAGTTTTGATGTCTTCACTATTATTCTACAATGTAGAAAATAGTAAAAATAAAGAAAAACCCTTGAATTAGTAGGTGTTCTAAAACTTTAGTGTAGTTGACATTTTGTTTGTGCAAAAGTATCTAATAAATCAAAGAGGAATACGCAAACCAAGAATATGTTAGCTACACGAAGAAGCTAAGAGAACACATTCACTTTAGCTAAAGATAATAAGGTCCCCTAGGAAACACTTATCAACACGTTGGTTCCTACCCTGTCACAATAACTCCTCTCTGGCATTTTAATTTGTTGTCATGTCAAACAACACTGTATTCAAAGTGCCCACTATTATGTTCTAACTATAGAATTAGAATAATCGTTTTATTTCCATGATTTCAATAGTTCACCTAAGTGTTTTGCTCTAAATCGCAAGTCAAATAGCAATTGCAATATTGATTAAAAATAAGGTTTGCCCATATCGTGCCGCCCTGCGTGGCAGTGTGGAAATTATCTCAAATTAGTGCAGGAAATGCAGAAATTCTTGAAAATTATTTTAAAAAATGTGGGTTGAAGTTGAATTGAACAGTATAAAACAATCAGAATGGAGAAAGACCCATTGAAATCACTTATAATGTATGTGTTGCCACCCTAGGGCCATGAACTACTCATAAAACACATTTATAACCTTTATTATTCAAAAACATAAAATACTCTCAAATACCACCTAATTTTAAAAAACATATTGTGATATGATATTTGTCCATATCGCCCAGCCCTAGATGACCTTCAGCCAACTGCGCACCCTCCCGCACGTTCCCCCTCTGGGACAGAGTCCCAAAAATAGACGGACAACTTAACACATGCAGCACAGTAGCTCTCTCTCTCCACAATCCCCTCTATCCTTCTGTCTGGTGTCACCTCACTGTTCTCGATACAAACAAACACACTGACCACGACACTAGTCTCTGCTCTATATGGCTCTGCTGTTCACATAGCTGCGGGAAGTAGTTTGGGGGTGGGGGTGCTGCGTAGATGTTGTAAACATTTATATATTTTTAACTGTATCTTCAATGGGGGTGCTGAAAAAATATTCTTGCCCGTGCTACAGACGCTATACCGGTCCATTAATGCAGCCCTATTAAAGGCACTACTTTTGTGAATGAAAAAAATAATAACAATAATCAAATAAATAAAATAAATATATATACTGTACAGTGGGGCAAAAAAAGTATTTAGTCAGCCACCGATTGTGCAAGTTCTCCCACTTAAAAGGATGAGAGAGGCCTGTAATTTTCATCATAGGTACACTTCAACAATGACAGACAAAATGAGAAAAAAAAATCCAGAAAATCACATTGTAGGATTTTTAATACCCAAGCTATGGGTATTGATCATATTCCATCCTCTATTAGAAAAGGGGACCGTCTGAAACAGCTAAACCAAAGGGAAAGTCTTTGGATTTACAAACTACAGGCCACTAAATACCCTGGTTTAAATGAAGATATGGATTTACAAACTACAGGCCACTAAATACCCTGGTTTAAATGAAGATATGGATTTACAAACTACAGGCCACTAAATACCCTGGTTTAAATGAAGATATGGATTTCTCACCCTTCCTGTAGGGTCGTGGTGGGTCCATTTGCTGTCATCTATTGGACATTTTGCTCAATTGCCCTTAGTTATGTTTAGACTGTTGTTGTTCATGTTTTGCTGTGCTTCAGGGTTCTATGGAATATATTGCTTTCTTATTCTTGACACTTCTCCCAGTCATATTTAAGGTTAGAACTACCTTTCTAAGTGTTCTGATACTTCTAGCTTGGAGTTGTATTTTTATGATAACATAGCTGCAGTATTTCACCTTTTAATGTGTATGGTATTGCTTACTAGGTGTGTCCAATCAATTGTGTAACCACTCCCTCTTCCAATTAGTGCTGATTGGAAAAGCTGTTCAAAAGAGGACATTGTATTATTTCTTTGTACTCCCTGACGAAGGCCATGCAGCCGAAACACTTCAGATTTTTTCAACTTTGTTTCTATTGAACATGCCATACAAATAAAGGCATTTTAATTAATTATATGAAGAGTGCCTTGGTCCTCCTTTCTTTTTGATGACCAATTCACCCCTTTTACTAAAGAGCCCCTTCTGTCTACCAAAATGTACTATTGTGTACCTTAGTAGCGTGTCCCTTCCTCCTCTTTCTACAAATTAAAATGAATAGTTGATCCTTTTTGGTTTATTGAGAAGACATTGAAAATAAAATCACCTTTTTAAAATATTGTATTGGAATTTCAGTTTACTCCCTGAATTGACTGACTTTACTTCGAATAGACCCCAACCCTGACGTAATGAGGAGCTGACCCCAACCCTGACGTAGTGAGTAGCTGACCCCAACCCTGACCTAGTGAGCTGACCCCAACCCTGACGTAGTGAGCTGACCCCAACCCTGACGTAATGAGTAGCTGACCCCAACCCTGACGTAATGAGGAACTGACCCCAACCCTGATGTAGTGAGGAGCTGACCCCAACCCTGATGTAATGAGTAGCTGACCCCAACCCTGACGTAGTGAGTAGCTGACCCCAACCCTGACGTAGTGAGTAGCTGACCCCAACCCTGATGTAGTGAGTAGCTGACCCCAACCCTGATGTAGTGAACTGACCCCAACCCTGACGTAGTGAGTAGCTGACCCCAACCCTGATGTAGGGAACTGACCCCAACCCTGACGTAGTGAGTAGCTGACCCCAACCCTGATGTAATGAGGAGCTGACCCCAACCCTGATGTAGTGAGCTGACCCCAACCCTGATGTAATGAGTAGCTGACCCCAACCCTGATGTAATGAGGAGCTGACCCCAACCCTGACGTAGTGAGCTGACCCCAACCCTGATGTAATGAGTAGCTGACCCCAACCCTGATGTAATGAGGAGCTGACCCCAACCCTGACGTAGTGAGCTGACCCCAACCCTGACGTAGTGAGTAGCTGACCCCAACCCTGATGTAATGAGGAGGTGACCCCAACCCTGACGTAATGAGGAGCTGACCCCAACCCTGATGTAATGAGGAGCTGACCCCAACCCTGATGTAATGAGTAGCTGACCCCAACACTGATGTAGTGAGTAGCTGACCCCAATCCTGACGTAATGAGTAGCTGACCCCAACCCTGGCGTAGTGAGCTGACCCCAACCCTGATGTAGTGAGTAGCTGACCCCAACCCTGACGTAGTGAGCTGACCCCAACCCTGATGTAGTGAGCTGACCCCAACCCTGACGTAGTGAGTAGCTGACCCCAACCCTGACGTAGTGAGCTGACCCCAACCCTGACATAGTGAGTAGCTGACCCCAACCCTGACATAATGAGCAGCTGACCCCAACCCTGATGTAATGAGTAGCTGACCCCAACCCTGATGTAATGAGGAGCTGACCCCAACCCTGACGTAGTGAGCTGACCCCAACCCTGACGTAATGAGGAGCTGACCCCAACCCTGATGTAGTGAGCTGACCCCAACCCTGATATAATGAGGAACTGACCCCAACCCTGATGTAGTGAGTAGCTGACCCCAACCCTGATATAATGAGGAACTGACCCCAACCCTGACGTAGTGAGTAGTTCACTCCAACCCTGATGTAGTGAGTAGCTGACCCCAACCCTGATGTAGTGAGTAGTTCACTCCAACCCTGACGTAGTGAGTAGCTGACCCCAACCCTGACGTAGTGAGTAGTTCACTCCAACCCTGACGTAGTGAGTAGCTGACCCCAACCCTGACGTAGTGAGTAGTTCACTCCAACCCTGATGTAGTGAGTAGTTCACTCCAACCCTGATGTAGTGAGTAGTTCACTCCAACCCTGATATAATGAGGAACTGACCCCAACCCTGATATAATGAGGAACTGACCCCAACCCTGACGTAGTGAGTAGTTCACTCCAACCCTGACGTAGTGAGTAGTTCACTCCAACCCTGATGTAGTGAGTAGTTCACTCCAACCCTGATGTAGTGAGTAGTTCACTCCAACCCTGATATAATGAGGAACTGACCCCAACCCTGATATAATGAGGAACTGACCCCAACCCTGATATAATGAGGAACTGACCCCAACCCTGATATAATGAGGAACTGACCCCAACCCTGACGTAGTGAGTAGTTCACTCCAACCCTGATGTAGTGAGTAGTTCACTCCAACCCTGATATAATGAGGAACTGACCCCAACACTGATGTAGTGAGTAGCTGACCCCAACCCTGACGTAGTGAGCTGACCCCAACCCTGATGTAGTGAGTAGCTGACCCCAACCCTGATGTAGTGAGTAGTTCACCCCAACCCTGACGTAGTGAGTAGCTGACCCCAACCCTGATGTAGTGAGTAGTTCACTCCAACCCTGATGTAGTGAGTAGTTCACTCCAACCCTGACGTAGTGAGTAGTTCACTCCAACCCTGACGTAGTGAGTAGCTGACCCCAACCCTGATGTAGTGAGTAGTTCACTCCAACCCTGATGTAGTGAGTAGCTGATCCCAACCCTGATGTAGTGAGTAGTTCACCCCAACCCTGATGTAGTGAGTAGCTGACCCCAACCCTGATGTAGTGAGTAGTTCACTCCAACCCTGATGTAGTGAGTAGCTGACCCCAACCCTGATGTAGTGAGTAGTTCACTCCAACCCTGATGTAGTGAGTAGCTGACCCCAACCCTGATGTAGTGAGCTGACCCCAACCCTGACGTAGTGAGCTGACCCCAACCCTGATGTAGTGAGTAGCTGACCCCAACCCTGATGTAGTGAGTAGCTGACCCCAACCCTGATGTAGTGAGTAGTTCACTCCAACCCTGATGTAGTGAGTAGCTGACCCCAACCCTGACGTAGTGAGTAGTTCACTCCAACCCTGATGTAGTGAGTAGCTGACCCCAACCCTGATGTAGTGAGTAGTTCACTCCAACCCTGATGTAGTGAGTAGCTGATCCCAACACTGATGTAATGAGCTGAGGTTTACATTCCACAGTGCACAATGGCAATACAATGCCATCATGGTAATGATGTTCTCTGATTATAGTTAAAGGGATACTTCAAGATTTTGGCAATGAGCATGCTAGCAGATACCCATAGACTTTCAGTCATTGCACTAACGCTAGTTAGCATTGGCTTGTGAAACTACCTCTAACTTCCTTTATAATGGACACAGAGAGATAAAAATGGTATCCACAAGTTCATCTGACTCTGGGGAGTTAATCTTGCCAAAATCCCGAAGTGTCCCTTTAAACTTCATATAATTACTTTAGATTAGGATTTTCCTGGTGTTCAAAGCACTTTACATATTGCGGGGTTACTAAGAATGGACTTTTCCCTGCACTACCGATGCTTCACTACTGTTCCATGGTAGTGCTGCATGTCTGCACCACAAAAAGCATTGTGCTATTGTTTTGTGATAGGGGGTCTTCCTGAATCACCATAGACAGTGAAAGTAGCCTACAAGTATTGCTCCTGCCAGCAGCACTGAAAGCATCTCTGAAAGTCTCTGAACCACTCCGCCGCCACCCTTCCTTCTCTCTCGTTACTAACTGAATACTCCCTCACACACCCCTCATATTCTGATACGACATTGGATCGAACCCGGATCTGTAGTGACGCCTCAAGCACTGCAGTGCCTTAGACCGATGCGCCACTCGGGAGGTCCCGGTAGTTACTATTCTGATACCAAATGGTACTTCCAAATAATGTTGAATCCTTTCAGGTAAGTACCAGATAGCATTCATTGTTACCACAAAGTTTCTTAGTTAATACCATGTAAATACAAGGAAGGTACCAGCTTTAACCGGGCTGTAAAATGAAGTATTAGCACAAGGCCGTTACTCCATAATGACGGGATGAAAGACTGGTCCTCAACTGGCAGCTTCATTAAATAGTACCCGCAAAACACCAGGCTCAACGATGCTGGGCCATCTAGGCTGAGTTCCTCTGTCTAGTGTCTGTGTTCTTTGCCTATCTTAATCTTTTCTTTTTATTGGCCAGTCTGAGATTTTGGCTTTTTCTTTGAAACTCTGCCTAGAAGGCCAGCATCCCGGAGTTGCCTCTTCACAGTTGAAGTTGAGACTGGTGTTTTGCTGGTACTATTTAATGAAACTGCCAGTTGAGGACTGTTTCTCAAACTAGACACTCTAATGTACTTGTCCTCTTGCTCAGTTGTGCACCGGGGCCTCCACCTCTTCTTTATATTCTGGTTAGGGCCCGTTTTCGCTGTTCTGTGAGGGAGTAGTACAGAGCGATGTATGAGATCTTCAGTTTCCTGGCAATTTCTCACTGTGAATAGCCTTAATTTCTCAAAACAAGAATAGACTGAAGAGTTTCAGAAGAAAGTTATGTGTTTCTGTCCATTTTGAGAATGTAAATCGAACCCACAAATGCTGATGCTGATGATGTCTATGTAATAGTCCGGTGGCCATTTGATTAATTGTTCAGCAGTCTTATGGCTTGAAGGTAGAAGCTGTTAAGGAGCCTTTTGGTCCTACACTTGGAGCTCCGGTACCGCTTGCCGTGCGGTAGCAAAGAAAACAGTCAATGACTTGGGTGACTGGAATCTCTGACAATGTTATGAGTTTTCCTCCTGGATGGCAGGAAGCTAGGGTGAACAGGGAGTACAGGAGGGGACTAAGTACACACCCCTGAGGGGCCTCAGTGTTGAGGATCAGCGTGGCAGACATGTTGTTGCCTACCCTTACCACCTGGGGGAGGCCCGTCAGGAAGTCCAGGATCCAGTTGCCGAGGTAGGTGTTTAGTCCCAGGGTCCTTAGCTTAGTGATGAGCTTTGTGGGCACTATGGTGTTGAACGCTGAGCTGTAGTCAATGAACAGCATTCTCACATAGGTGTTCCTTTTAACCAGGTTGGAAAAGGCAGTGTGGAGTGCGATATAGATCGCGTCATCTGTGGAACTGTTGGGGCGGTATGCGAATTGGAGTGGGTCTAGGGTATCCTGGAGGATGCTGTTGATGTGAGCCATGACCAGCCTTTCAAAGCACATCATGGCTACTGATGTGAGTGCTACGGGTCGGTAATCATTTAGGCAGGTTACCTTCACTTCCTAGGGCACAGGGACTATGGTGTCTGCTTGAAACATGTAAGTATTACAGACTCAGTCAGGGAGAGGTTTAAAATGTCAGTGAAGACACATTCCAGTTGGTCCTAGCATGCTTTGAGTACACATCCTAGTAATCCATCTGGCCCCACGGCTTCGTGAATGTTGACCTGTTTAAAGGACTTGCTCACATTGGTTACCGAGAGCAGTATCACACAGTCATCCAGAACAGCTGGTGCTCTTGTGCATGCTTCAGTGTTGCTTTCCTCGAAGTGAGCAAAAAAGGCATTTAGCTGGTCTGTTAGGCTCGTGTTGCTGGGCTTCCCTTTGTAGTCCTTCATAGCTTTCAATCCCTGCCACAACTGGCGAGCATCAGAGCCTGTGTAGTAGGATTCAATCTTAATTCTGTATTGATGCTTTGCTTGTTTGATGGTTCGTCTGAGGAAATAGCGGGATTTCTTATAAGCTTCCGGATTAGAGACCCGGTTACACTCAATTGATTACACTCAGTTTTTCACAATTCCTGACATTTAATCCTAGTGCAAATTCCCTGTTTTAGGTTAGTTAGGATTACCAGTTTATTTTAAGAATGTGAAATGTCAGAATAATAGTAGAGAGAATTATTTATTTCAGCTTTTATTTCTTTCATCACATTCCCAGTGGGTCAGAAGTTTACATACACTCAACTAGTATTTGGTAGCATTACCTTCAAATTGTTTAACTTGGGTCAAACGTTTCGGGTAGCCTTCCATAAGCTTCCCACAATAAGTTGGGTGAATTTTGGCCCATTCCTCCTGACAGAGCTGGTGTAACTGAGTCAGG
Source organism: Oncorhynchus mykiss (assembly GCF_013265735.2). Lineage (NCBI taxonomy): Eukaryota > Metazoa > Chordata > Actinopteri > Salmoniformes > Salmonidae > Oncorhynchus > Oncorhynchus mykiss. The sequence continues at coordinate 57,574,992 of NC_048583.1, read as the reverse complement.
TTTGTAGGCCTCCTTGCTCGCACACACTTTTTCAGTTCTGCCCACAAATGTTCTATGGGATTGAGGTCAGGGCTTTGTGATGGCCACGCCAATACCTTGACTTTGTTGTCCTTAAGCAATTTTGCCACAACTTTGGAAGTATGCTTGGGGTCATTGTCCATTTGGAAGACCCATTTGCAACCAAGCTTTAACTTCCTGACTGATGTCTTTAGATGTTGCTTCAATATATCCACATAATTGTCCTTTCTCATGAAACCATCTATTTTGTGAAGTGCACCAGTCCCTCCTGCAGCAAAGCTCCCCCACAACATGATGCTGCTACCCCCGTGTGTCACACCATGACCATAGTTTGCTTTGTATGTTTCTTTGTTTTGTTTGGTCAGGGTGTGATCTGAGTGGGCATTGTATGTTACATGTCTAGTTTGTCTATTTCTATGTTTGGCCTGAAATGGTTCTCAATCAGAGGCAGGTGTTAGTCATTGTCTCTGATTGGGAACCATATTTAGGTAGCCTGTTTGGTGTTGGGTTTTGTGGGTGATTGTTCCTGTCTCTGTGTTTGCACCAGATAGGACTGTTTAGGTTTTCGCACAGTTATTGTTTTGTTAGTTATTTCATGTACAGTTCCTTTATTAAAGAACATGAATAACCACCACGCTGCATTTTGGTCCGCCTCTCCTTCACCTCAGGAATACCGTTACACCGTGCTTCACGGTTTGGATGGTGTTCTTCGGCTTGCAAGCCTTCCCCTTTTTCCTCCAAACATAACGATGGTCATTATGGCCAAACAGTTCTATTTTTGTTTCATCAGACCAGAGTACATTTCTACAAAAAGTTTGATCTTTGTCCCCATGTGCAGTTGCAAACCGTAGTCTGGCTTTTTTTATGGCGGTTTTGGAGCAGTGGCTTCTTCCTTGCTAAAGGACCTTTCAGGTTACGTCGATATAGGACTCGTTTTACTGTGGATATAGATACTTTTGTACCTGTTTCCTCCAGCATATTCACAAAGTCCTTTGCTGTTGTTCTGGGATTGATTTGCACTTTTCGCACCAAAGTACGTTCATCTTTAGAAGACAAAACGCGCCTCCTTCCTGAGCGGTATGACGGCTGCGTGGTCCCATGGTGTTTATACTTGCATACTATTGTTTGTATTGTTTTTCAGATGAACGTGGTACCTTCAGGCGTTTGGAAATCAGGCGTTTGCTCTGAAGGATGAAACTGACTTGTGGAGGTCTACAATTTTTTTCCTGAGTTCTTGGCTGACTTCTTTTGATTTTCCCATGATGTTGTCATGCCGTTGGCCTGTTGAGGTTTATAACCCCCATAAATACCTTTCCCCCTTTCCTCTCTCTCTACTCAACAGAGTCTCTCTTAGAAAGTCCTTTGTTAACATAGAGAGAGTCTGAAAACATCAAAAGGGTGGGGACCAGAACCCTATTTCGGTAATCCAACCAGTTGAAAATATGCGTTGATACGTAAAGAATATGATGTCAGATCAGTTGTCATCTGAGACATTATTACTGATGATAGGATGACACACTGTATCTTGGAAAGTCTACACATTCTAGTTATCAGATTTGTTGTGCAATTTAAATGAGATCAGAACCGCCCCCTCAAGATTCTGAGCCTGCCTGGCAGGGTTGGTCCAAAAGCCAAAGCCCCCGGAAGGGTGAACATAATATACAAGGATTTTTCAAAGCTGCTAATGAGAACCTTGACGTCCTCGTACCTGGCCGGTAGGAATTCCAGTGGAGTACACCCACCCAGGTAGTGGCAGTGCCGGCAAACACTGGCTGCAGTAACCCATAAGAAGGGAGTCGCACTCGGACAATTAAAGAGGAGGTATATTATTGTGACCCTGGCGGCACAGAATGATCAAATGGTCTGACTGCACAGAGGTGCTTGTGAAGATGGGTCGCAATGGGGGACGAGCGTGTGTGGCTCCATCTGCTCAGACTAGATATTGGTTAATCAATGTTGCATGCCTTCTCAAACAGTTAAACACATTCACACATCAAGTCTTCTCTTGAGTTGGGGTCGGGGATGGAACAACTGTTGCACATTTGTATGTGTGTGTGTGCGTGTGTGCATGCGTGGGGGGGGGGGGGGGGTGAAGGTCGATCTATGGGTGGAAGGGGAGAGAGGAGCAGAGGTGTTTGTTTGGGAGGGGAGGGGTGGGGTGGGGTGAGTGTACGAATCCCATATATGTTGACAAACAGTTAGAATTCCTACTACCAACCGTTGTTATGGGCAACAATCCTTCATAGAAGTGCTTATATTATTATGCCCATTATTTGTCAATTGTGGGAATAACTTAAAATATGAAGGATTGTTTTAATATACAGTGCCTTCGGAAAATACTTTCTTTATTCAGACTCTTTTACCTTTTCCGCATTGTGTTACATTACAGCATTATTCTAAAATGTATTAAATGAAATGATTTGCTCAGTAATCGACACACAATACCCCATAACGACAAAGTGAAAACAGGTTTTGAGAATTTAGCAAATTGATTTTTTTTTAAAGACAGAAATAGCTTATTTACAGTGCCTTGCGAAAGTATTCGGCCCCCTTGAACTTTGCGACCTTTTGCCACATTTCAGGCTTCAAACATAAAGATATAAAACTGTATTTTTTTGTGAAGAATCAACAACAAGTGGGACATAATCATGAAGTGGAACGACATTTATTGGATATTTCAAACTTTTTTAACAAATCAAAAACTGAAAAATTGGGCGTGCAAAATTATTCAGCCCCTTTACTTTCAGTGCAGCAAACTCTCTCCAGAAGTTCAGTGAGGATCTCTGAATGATCCAATGTTGACCTAAATGACTAATGATGATAAATACAATCCACCTGTGTGTAATCAAGTCTCCGTATAAATGCACCTGCACTGTGATAGTCTCAGAGGTCCGTTAAAAGCGCAGAGAGCATCCTGAAGAACAAGGAACACACCAGGCAGGTCCGAGATACGGTTGTGAAGAAGTTTAAAGCCGGATTTGGATACAAAAAGATTTCCCAAGCTTTAAACATCCCAAGGAGCACTGTGCAAGCGATAATATTGAAATGGAAGGAGTATCAGACCACTGCAAATCTACCAAGACCTGGCCGTCCCTCTAAACTTTCAGCTCATACAAGGAGAAGACTGATCAGAGATGCAGCCAAGAGGCCCATAATCACTCTGGATGAACTGCAGAGATCTACAGCTGAGGTGGGAGACTCTGTCCATAGGACAACAATCAGTCGTATATTGCACAAATCTGGCCTTTATGGAAGAGTGGCAAGAAGAAAGCCATTTCTTAAATATATCCATAAAAAGTGTTGTTTAAAGTTTGCCACAAGCCACCTGGGAGACACACCAAAAATGTGGAAGAAGGTGCTCTGGTCAGATGAAACCAAAATTGAACTTTTTGGCAACAATGCAAAACGTTATGTTTGGCGTAAAAGCAACACAGCTGAACACACCATCCCCACTGTCAAACATGGTGGTGGCAGCATCATGGTTTGGGCCTGCTTTTCTTCAGCAGGGACAGGGAAGATGGTTAAAATTGATGGGAAGATGGATGGAGCCAAATACAGGACCATTCTGGAAGAAAACCTGATGGAGTCTGCAAAAGACCTGAGACTGGGACGGAGATTTGTCTTCCAACAAGACAATGATCCAAAACATAAAGCAAAATCTACAATGGAATGGTTCAAAAATAAACATATCCAGGTGTTAGAATGGCCAAGTCAAAGTCCAGACCTGAATCCACTCGAGAATCTGTGGAAAGAACTGAAAACTGCTGTTCACAAATGCTCTCCATCCAACCTCACTGAGCTCGAGCTGTTTTGCAAGGAGGAATGGGAAAAAATGTCAGTCTCTCGATGTGCAAAACTGATAGAGACATACCCCAAGCGACTTACAGCTGTAATCGCAGCAAAAGGTGGCGCTACAAAGTATTAACTTAAGGGGGCTGAATAATTTTGCACGCCCAATTCTTCAGTTTTTGATTTGTTAAAAAAGTTTGAAATATCCAATAAATGTCGTTCCACTTCATGATTGTGTCCCACTTGTTGTTGATTCTTCACAAAAAAATACAGTTTTATATCTTTATGTTTGAAGCCTGAAATGTGGCAAAAGGTCGCAAAGTTCAAGGGGGCCGAATACTTTCGCAAGGCACTGTAAATAAATACTCAGACCCTTCGCTATGAGACTCAGAATGAAGGTCAGGTGCATCCTGTTTCCATTGGTCGTCCTTGAGATGTTTCTACAACTTGATTGGAGTCATCCTGTGGTAAATTCAATTGATTGGACATGATTTGGAAAGTCTCACACCTGTCTATATACGGTCCCACAGTTGACAGTGCATTGTCAGAGCAAAAGCCAAGCCATGAGATCAAAGGAATTGTCCGTAGTGCTCTGAGACAGGATTGTGTCGAGGCACCGATCTGGGGAAGGGTCCCAAAACATTTCTGCATTATTGAAGTCCCCCAAGAACACTGTGGCCTCCATCATTTTTGAATGGAAGAAGTTTGGAACCACCAAGACTCTTCCTAGAGCTGGCTACCCGGCCAAACTCAGCAATTGGTGGAGAAGGGCCTTGGTCAGGGAGGTGACCAAGAACCCGATGGTCACTCTGACAGAGCTCCGGAGTTTCTCTGTGGAGAGAAGGACAACTATCTCTGCAGCACTCCATTGATTAGGCCTTTATGGTAGAGTGGCCAGACAGAAGCCACTCCTTGGTAAAAGGCACATGACAGCCCGCTTGGAGTTTTCAAAAAGGCACCTAAAGACTATCAGACCATCAGAAACAAGATTCTCTGGTCTGATGAAATCCAGATTAAACTCTTTGGCCTGAATGCCAAGTGTCACATCTGGAGGAAACCGGGTACCATCCCTACGGTGAAGCATGGTGGTAGCAGCTGCTGTTTTTCAGTGGCAGGGACTGGGAGACTAGTCAGGCAAAGATGAACAGAGAAAAGTACAGAGAGATCCTTGATGAAAACCTGCTCCAGAGTGCTCAGGACCTCAGGCTGCGGTGAAGGTTCACCTTCCAACAGGACAACGACCTGAAAATAGACCTGAAAATAGCTGTGCGATAATGCTCCCCGCCCAACCTGACAGAGCTTGAGAGGATCTGCAGAGAAGAATGGGAGAAACTCCCCAAATACAGGTGTGCCAAGCTTTTGGCGTCATACCCAAGAAGACTTGAGGCTGTAATCGCTGCCAAAGGTGCTTCAAAAAAGTACTGAGTAAAGGGTCTGTAAATGTGATATTTCATTTATTTATTTATTTTTTATAAATTAGCAAACATTTCTAAAAAAAACTGTTTTTGCTTTGTCATTGTGGGATATTGTGTGTAGATTGATGAGGAACATTTTTTTATTTCATACAGTTTAGAATAAGTCTGTAACCTAACAAAACGGGGGGAAATTCAAGGGGTCTGAATACTTTCCGAAGGCACAGTATACATGTTTATATAACTAGATGCAGTAGAACCGAGGTGAAGGCGTTCCAAATGATGTTGGCTGTTAATCTGGTTCTGTACTGTAGGTGGCACCATGTGCTCTTTTTAAAGGATGGGCCCCTATATCTTAAATTCCTAGGATCCATGTGTGCAGGGCTGGTCAGCCTGTCACTGGCACGACAACCCAACTTGGGATGGGGGGAGGTTTTATCGGGTTATATTGTGGCAAGTATAATCAAAACTTATTATGTTCAGTGGTGAAATAAGTACAGCTAGTTATAATTGTAATGGCTTAGTAGATAATAAGAAAAGAAGACCAGTCTTTACCTGGCGACAAGAGAAGGAATATAATATCTTCTGTTTACAGGAAAATCATTATACACCATTAGACAAAGTTGTATGGAAAAAGGGCTGGGGGGAGGTATATTCCTCCCATGTAGGTCCTTTAAAAGATGATCCTTCTAAGAAAATATAATGATTTAGCGAGCTTGCAGTTAATACATGACTCAATTATTACGGTGGGAGATTATAATACGATTCCTTAATGGACCGTAAAGGAAATCACTATACAACTATCCCCTTCAAACACTTAAGGAAATTACGAATAATATGGTTATATTAAAACTAGTGGATATATAGAGGCTTAAATATCCTGAATCTAGTAAGATATAGAGTACCAGTCAAAAGTTTGGACACACCTACTCATTCAAGGGTTTGACTTGATTTTTACTATATTCTACAGTGTAGAATAATAGTGAAGACTGATTGGCTCAAAACTAGGAAATAACACATGGAATCATGTAGTAACAAAAAAAAGTGTTAAACAAATCAAAATATATTTTATATTTGAGATCCTTCAAAGTAGCCACCCTTTGCCTTGATGACAGCTTTGCACACTCTTAGCATTCTCTCAACCAGTCACCTGGAATGCATTTCCATTAACAGGTGTGCCTTGTTAAAAGTTCATTTGTGGAATTTCTTTCCTTCTAAATGCATTTGAGCCAATCAGTTGTGTTGTGACAAGGTAGGGGTGGTGTACAGAAGTTAGCCCGATCTGGTAAAATACCAAGTCCATCTTATCGCAAGAACAGCTCAAATAAGCAAAGAGAAACAACAGTCCATCATTACTTTAAGACATGAAGGTCAGTCAGCATGGGCCAAGTGTGTCATCTCTGGTAGATAAAGATATGACAGGCATTGATCTGTGGCACAGAGGTGGACAGGGCCCATAGGTTCAGTTTAGGTGTGTGTGTCGGTGTTTGTGTAGGTGTGTGTGTGTGTGTGTGTGTGTGTATGTGTATGATCTTGTAAACTATATCATTGTACTGTTTTCAGGTACAGGCCAAGTTAACCACATGTGCATTCATTCAATGATCCCATTCTTACATGAGCACACATAACTCTGACAGAGGTGATTGAATATGGCAAGTGGCTCAGCTAGGGACAGTGTGTGATGTGTGAGTCATCATATCAGACCCCAGCATGGGATGTTTCCAGGCATTGATGTCCCCAATGAACCCTGTGGCAGCAGGTGTGCTTCCTGGGCCATTGGCAGCCACTGTGGGAGAGATGACTGAATTTGGCCAGGCTGAGGCTGTGTGAGGTGCAAATTCTCGCTGATAATGACATCATGCTATTTTTGGAACTTAATCCAGAACTAATGTAAGGTGCATGGATAGCGGTGGCGGCTGGTGGGAGGAGCTATAGGAGGACGGGCTCATTGTAATGGCTGGAATGGAATTAATGGAACGGAGTCCATATATTTGATGTGTTTGATACCGTTCCATTTATTCCATTCCAGCCATTACATTGAACCTGTCCTCCTATAGCTCCTCCCACAAGCCTCATCTGATGGATAGTCAGATAAAAAAAAAAGTGAATTGCTCCCAACAAGAGGGTGTGGTGAAACCGAACTAGGAAGTGATATCATCACTAGTGTCTCACCCGGTGGCGGTCCTCCTCGAACACGGCCTCGTGGACACTGCAGGCGAACAGGGTGGTGGGCAGCTCACTCAGGTCCATCATCTCTTCCTCTCTGTCCTCGTCTTCCTCACATACCATGTCCTCCTCCTCCTCCTCTTCAGGGTCGCTGCTGTAGGCCTCCGAGACGTTGCTCCAGGCCTTGGCCCCCTCCCGCAGCATGGCTACCCAGGTCCAAAGACACAGAGGCAGGGAACAGAGGATGGAGAGGTGAGCCGCTAGGGGGGGTGGAACTTTTCTGGGTCTTCTAGCTGGGACAAGACTGGAGGGAGGGGGGAGGAGAGAGAGAGAGGGAACGAGAGAGAGGGAAAGAGAGTGAGAGGGGGAAAGAGAGAGAGAGAGAGAAAGAGAGAGAGAGAGAGAGAAAGAGAGAGAGAGAGAAAGAGAGAGAGAGAGAGAGAGAGAGAGAGAGAGAGAGAGAGAGAGAGAAAGAGAGAATTTAGTTTTTACTTGTCTCAAGTAATATATCTATTGTATACATTGATGGTGCAATTTCCCTGCTCCTTACATGGTCTCACAATCTTATGACAGACAGACAGTTCTAGTCAACAAATTGATGAGAATATTGAACAAACCAAAACACTGCAGATATTCCTATTTGTCCTTATAGGTCTATGGGTGTTTCCCATTATAAGACCGCAACACAAGCATTTATACCCTACACCAGAGGTCCCCAATTACATTCAGCAGTGGGCAGATTTTTCCTTGAGCAGATGGTAGGGAGTGTGGGGGGGGGAGACATAGTTATAAATAATTGGTACACTGCAAATTGACTGCAAGAATCCTAACCAGATATAATACTTGACAACAACAAAAAAATCATTTCAAACCTTGATCAAATTGGGATACAATCACGTGTCTCTCTAGGAGGAGGAGATGTCTCTTTATTATGCGTGGGAATACTTGGGAACAGATTTCCTCATTTAAATTTCACAGTATTTTATGTCCAACATAAATACAAGTGTTCAGAAAACATGAAGGGGGGGGGGGGGGGGGGAATAAAATCAACAGCTGGCCGAATTTGGCACGCGGGGCGTAGATTGGTGAACCAGGGCCCTGAACAAATACATCAATTGAGGATAATTTCTAACGCTGTTGTGGGATAGGGTGACATCTGGCGGCCAATAGAAGGATAATTAAAGCACTACCTAACCTGAATTATAAATGAATACAATGTAGTAAGAACTTACTATGTCGTTCATAATCATAGTTGAGGAAGAAGTCCTTATCCAATATGTACAATTTAATGTATGCTGTCAAGCTGAAATACAATGATGTAGAGTACCAGTCAAAAGTTTGGACACACCTACTCATTCAAGGGGTTTTCTTTATTTTTACTATTTTCTACATTGTAGAATAATAGTGAAGACATCACAACTATGAAATAACACATATGGAATCATGTATTAATTAACCAAAAAAGTGTTAAACAAATCAAAACATATTTTATATTTGAGATTCTTCAAAGTAGCCACCCCGTTGCCTTGATGACAGCTTTGCACACTCTTGACATTCTCTCAACCAGCTTCATGAGGTAGTCACCAGGAATGCATTTCAATTATCAGGTGTACACTGTTGTTCTAAGTTAATCTGTGGGATTTCTTTCCTTCTTAATGCGTTTGAGCCAATTAGTTGTGTTGTGACAAGGTAGGGAAGATAGCCCTATTTGGTAAAAGACCAAGTCCATATTATGGCAAGAACAGCTCAAATAAGAAAAGAGAAATGACAGTCCATCAATACTTTAAGACTTGAATCCAGAAAATGTCAAGAACTTTTAAAGTTTCTTAAAGTGCAGTTGCAAAAACCATCAAGTGCTATGATGAAACTGGCTCTCGTGAGGACTGCCACAGGGAAGGAAGACCCAGAGTTACCTCTGCTGCAGAGAATAAGCCTCAGAAATTGCAGTCCGAGAAGTAACAGGCACATCTCAACATCAACTGTTCAGAGGAGACTGTGTGAATCAGGCCTTCATGGTCAAATTGCTGCAAAGAAACCACTACTAAAAGACACCAATAAGAAGAAGAGACTTGCTTGGGCCAAGAAACACGAGGAATGGACATTAGACCGGTGAAAATCTGTCCAAATTGTGTATTAGTGTATAAGTGAGACGCAGAGTAGGTGAATGGATGATCTCCGCATGTGTGGTTCCCACCGTGAAGCATGGAGGAGGAGGTGTGATGGTGCTTTGCTGGTGACACTGTCAGTGATTTATTTAAAATGTAAAGCATACTTAACCAGCATGGCTACCACAGCATTCTGTTGCGATACACCATCCCATCTGGTTTGCACTTAGTGGGACTATCATTTGTTTTTCAACAGAACAATGACCCAACACACCTCCAGGCTGTGTAAGGGCTAACCAAAAAGGAGAGTGATGGAGTGCTGCATCAGATGACCTGGCTTCCACAATCAACCAACCTCAACCCAATTGAGATGGTTTGGGATGAGTTGGATAGCAGAGTGATGGAAAAGTAGCCAGCAAGTGCTCAGCATATGTGGGAACTCCTTCAAGGCTGTTGGAAAAGCATTTCTGGTGCTGGTTGAGAGAATGCCAAGAGTGTGCAAAACTGTCATCAAGGCAAAGGGTGGCTACTTTGAAGAATCTCAAATATAAAATACTTTCTTTGCTTACAACATGATTCCATATGTGTTATTTCATAGTTTTGATGTATTCACTATTATTCTACAATGTAGAAAATAGTACAAATAAAGAAAAACCCTTGAATGAGTGGGTGTCCAAACTTCTGACTGGTAACGTAACTGCCATACTTTTCTTTCCAAACCGCAAAATAGTCTACAGACTACAACAAATGATGTAGCCAAAACTGCACAGCATGTCAACAACGCAAGACTGTAACATTGTAGCCTAACGTAATATTTACTTGTCTTTCTTTAAAAGCTACCGATTTGTTTCAAAACTTGTTACATAAGAGCTGCCAGATAAAAGCATAGCGCCGGCTGAGCTGTCAATAAGGGCGAAACTCCATCAATGTCAAAGTGACACACAGCGACATGTCAACGAATCAAAATCGCGCATATATTTACATATTTTTTTATAGTGACAATAGACGGAATAGTGGCCTCTTGAAACGACTTACCACTATCATTGAGCAAAAAATAAATATTCCAGAATGTCAATATGATTTCTGGTCAAGACAGTCCAGCCGGAAATATCAACATTCACTGTCGCCTGAAGAAAAACAGTTGGTTACAGTTGTTGATGTATCTCTCTGACGCAGTGTTTCTTTACATTAGATTATTGTACAATATCTGATGCAGCCTACACCAGCACCGGTCACTGCCAGGTGAGACCAATGATAACCCAGCTGATGCGCTTTTCTACCAATGGTAATTGAGCAAGGGGAGGATGTTCGTGTTCAAGATTGGTGGCAAGCACGCAGTAAACACACCGCACACTGGACTTTACTGAAGCCCTATGCTGAAGCTCTTCGGTGATATATTGCGACAGTGACAATGGGGTTGTAAAATCTTTTGAGATATTTAACATACCACAAAAACTGCATGACTAAGAAAATAACAGGTCTGAAACTAATATTTCCTCAATTTCAGCTCACCTCAGAGGGCGAGATTCCAAATGGACTTGTTGCAGCTCATCCACCCTAGTGGAAAAACGACGACGTTCTGTCATCACCTAAATTATATTTGGATACCCTCCAAATTTAATGTTTCATATAGTCATATCTATACATTAATCTTTTGCATGAACGTCAGTAGTATATTATTTATTTGCTTACCTAGTTCATAATACAGCAACAGTGGTGGCAATGAGGTTAATAAGGGTTACAAATCATTCATTACAGGAAGAAAACAATAGTATACTGTGAGCTCATTGGTCGTGTCAGTACCTCTGGATTTTCTATTCATTGAAAATACTGGCAGAAAGACAAACAACAAGCGTTGACCAGAGACGTCAGTAGTCTATTCTAAATCAGCTCAGTCACTCATTGGACATTTCTTCATATTGGTTTAGCTTGCACAGTGATACAAGGAAATTGTCATAACATCTATATAACTTAAGACATTCAGAATCCCCTTTAGTCCACATAATAAACGCAGCTAAACTAAAGGTAGATCCCAACTTAAAAACATATGTATTTTTTTTTAAAAGAGCGGAAAAGTGGCGTCACACTCATTGACATTGTTATAAATGGATAGTGTGGTGAGCAGAACTCGGCCCGTAGCCACAAAGCGTCTCAAGAGTTGGAGTTTCTGATCCAGGATTACATGGACAGGGTGGACCTGATCCTAGATCAGCACTCCCAGTCAGACGCTATGTAGATTCGAAGCCCGAGCGTCAAATCCATTCCTAACACAAGAAGACCACTTGAATAAAGCCGTCCAACTTTTATCACATTAAGCTTCAAACACAATAAATATGTTACTTTTTTTTTCTCTTCTCAGTTTTACATGAAATTCACACAATCATTGTGCATTTAAGACCATAGTCCCAACTACAACTTGGTGATTCAAATGCAACTAAAATAACTTAAAACAATAACAGTTTATAAGCATTTTGGTCATTTTTGGACTAAGCAGTCGTACACCGTCTTACTCGTCAGAGGCAGAATTGTGGGGTGACTTCAACTGCTCAAGCAAAACATACAAGGAAAACTGCAGTATTCATTGGCAAGTCTATTGAAAGAAGTCCTGCAGAAATGCATGAACATGGAATAAGTCACTCAATCTTATGTGGCGAACACACAGCAGCAGGGAGAAACAGGCAGGGTGCTTTAGTCTAAGGCACATTAATGTCCAAAGGTATGACATGTCTATGGGCCTGGATCCAGGTCGATGTTTGTCCGTGGTCAGTGACAACTTCAGGATACTTCAGTACCTTTCTTGGAATGATTTGCAGGAATAAAGCTAATGTCTCATGGTTGAAATGTCCCTCATTGCAGTCCGTAGATAGGAAGACATTAAAAGAAGAGTGTACAGCTCAGTTGAATTACTGTAGAGTAGGGGTTCCCAAACTTTCACTCAGACACCCCTTCCAGTTTTGGGGAACTACCCCCCCCCCCCCATTTAAAGCAAATTTATACATTTTGTAATGTTTAAATGTGATATTTGAGTGACTCAAACATAAAATCCAAGGGCTAAAAAAACCTATCTAGAAAAAGTTAGCCAACATGGGATAGTTGATCGGGACATTTCTGACAGGTTATACATAGCTCACTAAGGAAGGCAATGACTGACATGACAAGAGGAACTGATGATGTACTACCCAATTTAGAAGTTGCACCTTCTGCATTCTACTACTAAAACTTTTCAAGAGTAAGTTGAAAGTTGGACTGGGTGCCCCCCCCCCAAAAAAAAATAACAATCATAAATGTTTATTTTGGGGGGGGTACCCCACAGTTTGGGAACCACTGCTGTACAGCATGATTCTGACAACCCACAAAACACTTCCTTATTGTTAGACATGGCCAGATGGGGGTAACATAGTAATGATGACATCATCCTACACTGAGTCTATGGTTACATCCCTATTCTGAACCCTTTTCCAGACGTGTGCACCACTTCAGGAGAAGGGTGGAGGATTGAGACGCAACCTACGGAGGGGAAGGTTGAAGCACGTCTGAAAGGTGCCTCAGTCGTTCTTCAGGTCAGCCGAACTATAGGGGGCAGCGGTGGGACTGGGTGTGACTGCCAGCTGGTCATGATCCAGCTCTGGTAGAGTGGCGGGCGCCACGCTGTCATTGTTAACCAGGGCACCGTAGGAAAAGGAACCGTTATAGTCCGGCTGCACTGCTCGCCAGCCCTTGTCGTGAATGGTGGGAATACCTGTGTTTAGGAAAAGGGGTGAGAATGACATGAATTCATAACACAAGGTGAATCTGTAACACAAGGCAGATGTCATTAACTCAATGTGAGTTTGAATTCATGGCAATGGGGCACAGAAACCAATTCACCTATTGGCTTTAATTCCCGTTAGATTGCCTGTGTCGCGTGGATAGCACCATGGTGGCAATCAATCATAATTCACAGGTAGCTTTTTTTTGTTAATGTTGAAAGACAGTCAAGCGAGTTTTGATGTTAAAGTCAGAAGATGCAAGGAATTTACCGTACAACGTCAGCAAGCTATTGAATTCGTATTGGGGACAATGGGGGGGGGGGGGGGGGGGGGCGTCACGGCAACTGTACCTTCATTACCTTGCGACATGTCCATTGTCACATAGGGTTCAAAGGTCTTTAGCCTTTTCCTGTTCTTGGTAATCAGGAAGACTCCCAGGAAACAAGATAAACATCTAATGAAGGACAGAGATAAGACATTACCTGGATAGGAAGCCCAATAGCCATCATCACTGTTACATCCACTGTTACATCCTCTGAAAGCATGAGCTCCTGAGTTGGGAAAATCTTGTGCAATACACCGACGCATGTCTTGTATTCAAGATCCTAAATGGCCTGGCTCCCCCTCCACTCAGTAGTTTTGTTAAACAGAAAACCCAAACATATGGCAGCAGATCCACAAGGTCTGCCATGAGAGGTGACTGTATAGTCCCTTAAGGAAAAGCACCTTTAGTAAATCAATTTTCTCTGTGAGAGCTTCTCATGTCTGGAATACACTGGCATCAGACACACATAACTAAAATGTATGAAGACATGGCTAAAGGTCAATCAGATTTGTGAACATGGTCCCTAGCTGTGTGTTGCCGCTTTCCATGTTGTCTGTAGCTTGTGAGGTGTGGAAACACTTTGTTGCTTTTATTAATTTTGTTTTGCTGCTTTTTGTCCAATGTTGCTCTGTCTGTATGATATGTCTTGCTTGTCCTATGTTGCTATTGTCTATATTGTAATTGCTTTTAATAACCTGCCCAGGGACTGCGGTTGAAAATTAGCCGGCTGGCTAAAACCGGCACTTTTACTGAAACGTGCACTGTCCCTGTAAAAAAAAAAATAAACTCAAACTAACATACCACTTATGACACAACTGATTAATCTGTAGATTCATTAACTAATAGAAAAAGAAAAAAACATCTAATTTGTTTAATTGTCTGATAGCGCTAGTTTTGGGGCCATAATCACCATATGTCCAGTCTGACACGTGGACAATTATAGAACCGCCTACTCACCCCAACAAAAACATGCAGATGTGAAGAATGTCTTCGTGATTAAACTCCAGGTAAAATATGGCTCCTGTAGATGTGAAAAAAAAATACTTGATGTTCACACCTTCTTGAGCTGTGATTCCACAGAGGTTAAATTGACAATGTCAGCAGCTCTCTTACCTGCGACAATCGCAAAGGATGTGGATAAGATGTAGTTCACACAGGCTATCATGGAGGAGTCGTACAGGTGAGTAGCCTGGGAGAGAAACCTGAGAGGATTCACAAAGAGGTGTCAGTCAAACACAATACAAGTGTCTTACATAGCAGTAGACCTTATATATAAACAATACATGTATTTACTAGAGGTCGACCGACTGATTTTTCAACGCCGATACCGATTATTGGAGGACGATTTAAATGTTTCTTATTTGTAATAATGATAATTACAACAATACTGAATGAACACTTATTTTAACTTAATATAATACATCAATAAAAATCAATTTAGCCTCAAATAAATAATGAAACATGTTCAATTTGGTTAAAATAATGCAAAAACAAAGTGTTGGAGAAGAAAGTAAAAGTGCAATATGTGCCATGTAAAAAAGCTAACGTTTGAGTTCCTTGCTCAGAACATATGAAAGCTGGTGGTTCCTTTTAACATGAGACTTCCATATTCCAAGGTAAGAGGTTTTAGGTTGTAGTTAATATAGTATTTATAGGACTATTTCTCTCTATACCATTTGTATTTCATACACCTTTGACTATTGGATGTTCTTATAGGCACTATAGTATTGCCAGTGTAACAGCATAGCTTCCGTCCCTCTCCTCGCCCCTACCTGGGCTCGAACCAGGAACACATCGACAAGAGCCACCCTTGAAGCATCTTTACCCATCGCTCCACAAAAGCCGCGGCCCTTGTAGAGCAATGGGAATAACTACTCCAAGTCTCAGAGCGAGTGACGTTTGAAACGCTATTAGCGCGCACTCCGCTAACTAGCTAGCCATTTCACATCGGTTACACCAGCCTAATCTCGGGAGTTGATGGGCTTGAAGTCATAAACAGCTCAATGCTTGAAGCACAGCGACGAG
Organism: Oncorhynchus mykiss; assembly: GCF_013265735.2. Classification (NCBI taxonomy): domain Eukaryota; kingdom Metazoa; phylum Chordata; class Actinopteri; order Salmoniformes; family Salmonidae; genus Oncorhynchus; species Oncorhynchus mykiss. The sequence goes on along the minus strand of NC_048583.1, from coordinate 57,559,403 downwards.
CTGCTGGAAAAACGCACGAAAGTGCTGTTTGAATGAATGCTTACAAGCCTGCTGCTGCCTACCATCGCTCAGTCAGACTGCTCTATCAAATATCAAATCATAGACTTAATTATAACATAACAACACACAGAAATACGAGCCTTTGGTCATTAATATGGTAGAATCCAGAAACTATCATTTCGAAAACAAAACGTTTATTATTTCAGTGAAATACGGAACCGTTCCGTATTTTATCTAGCGGGTGGCATCCCGAAGTCTAAATATTGCTGTTACATTGTACAAGCTTCAATGTTATGTCATAATTACGTAAAACTCTGGCAAATTAGTTCGCAACGAGCCAGGCGGCCCAAATTGTTGCATATACCCTGACTCTGCATGCAAATGAACGCAAGAGAAGTGAAACAATTTCACCTGGCTGCTAATTTCACCTGCCTGCTAACCTGAATTTCATTTAGCTAAATATGCAGGTTTAAAAATATGTACTTATGTGTATTGATTTTAAGAAAGGCATTGGTGTTTATGGTTGGGTACAGTCGTCCAATGATTGTGCTTTTTTCGCAAATGCGCTTTTGTTAAATCATTACCGTTTGGCGAAGTTGGCTGTCTTTGTTAGGAAGAAATAGTCTTCACACAGTTCGCAACGAGCCAGGCGGCCCAAACTGCTGCATGTACCCTGACTCTGTTGCAAGAGGAGTGACACAATTTCCCTAGTTAAAATAAATGTGTTAGCAGGCAATATTAACTAAATATGCAGGTTTAAAAATATATACTTGTGTATTGATTTTAAGAAAGGCATTGATGTTTATGGTTAGGTACACATTGGAGCAACGACAGTCCTTTTTCCGCGAATGCGCACCGCATCGATTAAATGCAGCACAGGACACGCTAGATAAACTAGTAATATCATCAACCATGTGTAGTTAACTAGTGATTATGATTGATGGATTGTTTTTTATAAGATAAGTTTAATGCTAGCTAGCAACTTACCGTGGCTTCTTACTGCATTTCGCGTAACAGGCAGGCTCCTCGTGGAGTGCAATGAGAGGTAGGTGGTTAGAGCGTTGGACTAGTTAACTGTAAGGTTGCAAGATTGAATCCCCGAGCTGACAAAGTAAACATCTGTCGTTCTGCCCCTGAACAAGGCAGTTAACCCACCGTTCCTAGGCTGTCATTGAAAATAAGAATGTGTTCCTAACTGACTTGCCTAGTTAAATAAAGGTGTAAAAAAATATATATATATATATATATATTTTTTTTATCCGCGTCCGAAAATACTGATTTCCGATTGTTATGAAAACTTGAAATCGGCCTTAATTAATCGCCCATTCCAATTTATCGGTCAACCTCTAGTAGTTACCCTGTAGGCTACTCATGGAATACTTACCACATACAGTCCTTACCACATACAGTACCAGTCAAAAGTTTGGACGCATTCATTCCACTGGGACTGTATATACTCTATTATTTGTATTTTTTTGGGAAAATGGAATGAAGGGTTAGCTATTGCTAACTGCCAGTGCACTCACGTAGCCTGGAAGACCACAGTGGTAACCATGCAGACAAACATGACGTAGAAGATGGGGTAGTTGAGCTGCATGGTGCCCTGGACGCTGAGGACCAGCATGCCTGCCACTGCTTTCACTGTGATCACAGTCACAGAACCTGGGGAAGAAGCACCGTGCAGTAGGGTGGTTAACAAGCCCTTTAAAAACAGAAATGTTAGTGAAAAGAGACATTTTCAGTAAAGAGCAACTTTCATGAAATTGTATTATTTAGACCTGAGTTCAATTCCTATCAAGCAAATATTGGACTGTTTATCACAGCTCTACCTATCAGTGGGTTGAGGTCTTCACACACACACACACACACACACACACACCTGCTGTTCTCCGTTGCTGATGTCCAGAAAATAGTTTGTTGTTGCTAAATATTGAACATTAATATTTTGCCGTCGTCCAACTTACCGAGCAGCGCCACCAGCAGGAGAATGACAACAAGGTGATTAGCGTTGCGCTGCTTGTAGAAGTACAGCAGAAGACAGAAGGCAATAATCTCCAGGAACTGTCCCGTAGAAAACCCAAACAACAACAGGAGATATTACAGCTCTTATAAATAGCCCATTTATCATAACTAACATAGAGGCGGGGGAAATCGGTTTGCCAAAGAAAACAACAACCTGGTGAAAAAAAAAAGATACACTCTTGTCCAAATCTGATACATTTTAATTATGCACAGAAAGGTGAAGTATGTAGACTTAAAAATAGTATTTATGAAATACCTCAATCCCCATTCTCCTATACAGAATCAAATTTCTTACCACATACAAGAGGAAGGGCCATCCTACGACCTGTTTCACTATGTTCTCTGCAGTAAGTTTCTGGTGATAGTTGGGTCCGAACGTGGCAAAGAGGTAGGTCCCGGCTACCGTCAAGATACATCCAAGGAAAGACAAAACGTATCGCTCTAGAGTCAAAGACAAGCATTCATGTTAGCATCATGTTAGCATTCATGTTAGCATGTTAGCATTTATGTTAGCATGTTAGCATTCATGTTAGCATTCACGTTAGCATGTTAGCATCATGTTCGCATGTTAGCATCATGTTCGCATGTTAGCATCATGTTAGCATTAACATGCATTGTATAGAAATGCTTTTGGTACACAAACTTTCCAAATATGGGTTTTGTATTTCTAAAATGCTAAGTAAATGGCTGCATTTACACTACGTTTAAAAAAAAAAAATGTTTTTGAATAACCATCCAAACAAATATTCAGAGACTTTTCACCCATTTCCCCAAAACACTTGATTATTCAGGTTATTTTATGAGGAAAATAAAATCCATAGCAAATAGCAGTGTGTGCAGTGGGACCAGTATTTGCATTGTCTCAGCATCATTTCCATACAATTTGCCTAAAGCAGAATGTCAGTTCCAACACTGAATCATAAAACGTAAAATACCCATTGAACTTACTTAAAAATTCCTTTGGCTTCCATTTCTCTCTCAGGAAAATGAAACCTAAGATTGAACTTGCTGAAAAGTAGAAAAAAAACAAATGTTCATTAAACATGATAAAAAAAAATGCCACATGACATTTAGGCATTGTTTGCTTTCCGAAATGTCGATAATATAGTTATAAACAACTTCAATCTGGTACACATTTCCTTTTATTTATTAAATTCCAAGTTCAGGGTTGTATTCATAAATTGACACTGTTGGCAAAACGTTTTGCACCGTAGAAAAAACATTATCATCGGAAACCGTTTTGTCCAAACGGGAAACGTTTTGCAATGAAAACAAGAGTGTCTATCGGACAAATTCAGGTAGGTCGCTCCCCAATCCGTTCGCTTCTCTTCGGTATCTAGTGAATACACCCCAGGCTATGATAGGCCAAGCTCCCGAGCAGTGAGAGTGAAGTGTAATTTGCTTACCTATGACAGACACTGCATTCAATGGAGCTATTAGAGATAAAGGTGCAAAGGCATAGGAGACAAAGTTGGCTGCTTCTCCTAGAACGGTAAGTACCAGGCCACACCACCATGTTTTGGTTCGGTAGAAGGCACGGGGGTCCTTGGTCCCTGCTAATGTTACATGGCTGTATTTCTGGAGAATTCAGGAAAATAAAGACAATTAAATAGAACCACTGTTGTCCAAATATTGTGTCTCTTCGGACACCCACTCCTTGTTATATCCAAAACATACAACATGAGGGTTGGCAGTTGCCTGAGCTTACCTGAATGCTTACAGAGATGCTGACAAGCAAATTACCAAAAATGGCCAGCAAGGTTCCAATTAGGTTTTCCTGTAAATGCAAACAAACAAACAAACAAACAAATCCATTCACTTAGGGGTCATAAATATTTCAAGAGACACTTCAAATATGTGGGCAGTGACACAGGTGACATGTAGGCCACACCCACATGTTGTTATTGCCTGGACACAGAATGTATTAATGGAATGTGATATCTTCAAATGACGAATTAATAAGACTAAGCACAAAACTTTAAACGCCTTAACGTAACTAATAATACAGGCAGTTTATCTAATAAACATGTTGGACATACTCATCCAGCTGTTTCAAGTTACAGACTGAACATTTTGACAAAATGTATCTTAATGCATCGCTCTTTGGCTACATTTGACCATTTCTTTTTTTTTTTAAACTGCTATTTGCGGTTCATAACAGGATGTAACACTCGCCACGACGCATCACATTCTCACCGTATAGGAATCGCCGCCGACTGCAGTATATTCTACTCCTGCCATTCTGGTTGAGGGAAATGTCTATTCATCAACAGCATGCGAACATTTCCAGAGACATCGCGTATCTGTTCAAATGCAACTTCAATCAATAAACAATAGCAAATACTTAATTTCCCAGTAAGACTCTTCTACGAGAAGAACGCCATCTTTGGATGCTTGTATTTCCGGATTCTATTTTACACACAGCTGTTACGCATGACGCACAGCGAGATTAATTTGAATGCCGCTGGAAGAAAGACCAAAAACGGACACGGATGCTGTGATAGAAATGCGAGAGAAACTTTCAACTACAATCCTTTTGATGATTTGCGCGGTGAAAAAACAATTCATGTGATTTATTTGGTGTGTAGGCCTGTTGCTAATGGAAATTATTGCCACGAATTTAACAAGAGTTGTTTTCTTGCCAATGTTGTTTATTTTGCATGATATGCTCCATTCAGCTGTCGCACTGTCACATCAGTACAGTAGGCCGCGCCAACGAGCCATTTCTTCAAATAGGCAAGGAAAAGGCTACATAAGGGAGGTAACTACCTATGTATGGAGTCAACACGTGCGTTTATTATTTACAGTATGAAGGAGTCTAGGTTTTTGCGTTTATTATTTACAGTATGTTTTTTTTTTTACCTCAATAAAAACGTATTTTATCATAATGGGAGAACAAATTCTGATAAATAACCACTACATTAAAGCTATACGCTTGCAAACCAGAGGTTCATAAAGTTGTCTTCCAATGACTGTTCGTCTATCCACCACAACATACCTGTGACATGTGTAATGGTAGGATACAGCAATGTGTTAAATTTGGGATCGGCCTGTGCGTTGTACTTTCTATGGTGTTATTATTAAAACTGGGTGGTAACCGGGCCACCCTGGAGACAGATCACCATAATCTGATGCCATTCAGTCATTTTTGACGTTGATTAATGAAACACAAGCTTTGCTATTGTGCCATACAGTCCTACGGGCATTTGACAGGCCCTGCACTGCGTCACAGTCACTGGTTCCATACGCATTCCCTGCAATTGTAGCTTTAGGCAAGGTCAACAGAGGGAGGGTGTATTGTGCCTGTGAAAGACGGGATGAAAATATTTGTGCCCACCAATTTTACACACGGGGAACACGCCTGTACACCTGTTCTAGATGAGTCATGACTAACTCATTTGTTAAATGAAATTACATTCCGAGGATTTGCATACGGGACTGGAGAAAAGCCATGGTCAAATATAAATAATAAAACAAAGGTGAATGATGGAGATGGATACAATAGGCTAGCTATGTCACATTTATGATACGATTAAGTAGGCTATGTCACATGTATGATATGATTAAGTAGCCTAACTATGTCACATTTATGAGAAGATTAAATATGTCAGACAGATAGTCTGTGAGGATGCATTACTTAATGTGAGGATGCATTACCATTTGTTATTTGTGGTGAATAAGCAAATAGATTACATGTAGTCTATATTTTGTATTTAGTTTGTTGGGAAAAACATGCAATATGTCCAGTAGAGGGAGTACCTTTCCTGGGCTTCATTTTGTAGACTTTGATCATGGAAAGTGTCCTCCTTACCTTGAGTAGGTGAATTCCATTATAAACGCAGACAAATAAAACTAGATATATATCATACATATATATGATTTGTATAAGTGATACTTACAGCCCTGAAGCAAACCTTTTTTTTTTTTTACTAATAACCAGAACAACTCTGCCTCTTGGATATTCCCTCACATGGGGACACAACCACACAAACTGAGGGAATTGATGTGATACGTTGTCAATTTGCAGTTGGAAGTGTACTATCACTTTGCATAGAGAGCAGAGTTTTTAGTCAGACGGGAAATTGCCAATAGACTCACTCAATCATTGGGGACATGTAGCCAGTGTTGACAATAACTGACAAAGCTCATGGCAATGATGCTATGAGACACAGTGAATAACAAACTCAAATTGGCACATTGACATGGATGAAAGCGAAGGGAAAAGGAGGAGAGCGCACAGATGCCAGAGGGAATTATACAATAAGAAAATTGATCATGTTGTTCGTATGAGGCTGCTATGAAAGTGAACTGTGTTTCCGTGTGATCAGGGGTGTATTCATTCTCAAACGGAAACAAACGAAACGAAACAGGGATAATCATACCTGAATTTGTCCAATAGAAACTCTCGTTTGCAACTGTTGGTATAATGATTACACCTTAGAACAGCTAGATGCAGGCAAGTGTGCAAGGCGGCATTGAATGTGTCACTGTCTGTCACCTTGATAACTTAAAAATGTCTCTCGACCTGTGTACCTACATTGAACGCTTTCATTCGTAGGCTAGGTTGTTGCAACCTCATGATGGGTATAGGGAAAATTAGAGTATCATGTAGTAGCCTAAACCTATCGATGTTACATTGAGCTGGGTGAATGGAATATGAATGACAGTCATCAAATAAGGCCACGGTCATGAAAATAAATTGTCCTCCCTCATCTTAAACTGCACCGCCTGACACGGATGTGTGTGTGTGATGCTTACTGCATCCATTTTTACTAAACAGTATGTCCTAAATAGTATGTAGTACAATTAGTACACAGTATATCGTTTTAGTAAGTAAGCAAGACAGATTTAGGACATGATCTGTGACTATGAATGAATATGTGTGTGTGTGTGTGTGTGTATGTGCATATGTGAGTGTGTTTGTGTGTGTGTGAGCGTGTGTGTGAGTGTGTGAGTGTGTGTGAGCATGTGAACTTGTGTGAGCGTGTGAACGTGTGTGTGTATGTGCATATGTGAGCGTGTTTGTGTGTGTGTGTGAGCGTGTTAGCGCGTGTGTGTGTGTGTGAGCGTGTGTGTGTGTGTGCATACAGTGCCTTGCGAAAGTATTCGGCCCCCTTGAACTTTGCGACCTTTTGCCACATTTCAGGCTTCAAACATAAAGATATAAAACTGTATTTTTTTTGTGAAGAATCAACAACAAGTGGGACACAATCATGAAGTGGAACGACATTTATTGGATATTTCAAACTTTTTTAACAAATCAAAAACTGCAAAATTGGCCGTGCAAAATTATTCAGCCCCCTTAAGTTAATACTTTGTAGCGCCACCTTTTGCTGCGATTACAGCTGTAAGTCGCTTGGGGTATGTCTCTTTTTGCACATCGAGAGACTGAAATGTTTTCCCATTCCTCCTTGCAAAACAGCTCGAGCTCAGTGAGGTTGGATGGAGAGCATTTGTGAACAGCAGTTTTCAGTTCTTTCCACAGATTCTCGATTGGATTCAGGTCTGGACTTTGACTTGGCCATTCTAACACCTGGATATGTTTATTTTTGAACCATTCCATTGTAGATTTTGCTTTATGTTTTGGATCATTGTCTTGTTGGAAGACAAATCTCCGTCCCAGTCTCAGGTCTTTTGCAGACTCCATCAGGTTTTCTTCCAGAATGGTCCTGTATTTGGCTCCATCCATCTTCCCATCAATTTTAACCATCTTCCCTGTCCCCGCTGAAGAAAAGCAGGCCCAAACCATGATGCTGCCACCACCATGTTTGACAGTGGGGATGGTGTGTTCAGCTGTGTTGCTTTTACGCCAAACATAACATTTTGCATTGTTGCCAAAAAGTTCAATTTTGGTTTCATCTGACCAGAGCACCTTCTTCCACATTTTTGGTGTGTCTCCCAGGTGGCTTGTGGCAAACTTTAAATGACACTTTTTATGTGAAATGGCTTTCTTCTTGCCACTCTTCCATAAAGGCCAGATTTGTGCAATATACGACTGATTGTTGTCCTATGGACAGAGTCTCCCACCTCAGCTGTAGATCTCTGCAGTTCATCCAGAGTGATCATGGGCCTCTTGGCTGCATCTCTGATCAGTCTTCTCCTTGTATGAGCTGAAAGTTTAGAGGGACGGCCAGGTCTTGGTAGATTTGCAGTGGTCTGATACTCCTTCCATTTCAATATTATCGCTTGCACAGTGCTCCTTGGGATGTTTAAAGCTTGGGATTTTTTTTTGTATCCAAATCCGGCTTTAAACTTCTTCACAACAGTATCTCGGACCTGCCTGGTGTGTTCCTTGTTCTTCATGATGCTCTCTGCGCTTTTAATGGACCTCTGAGACTATCACAGTGCAGGTGCATTTATACGGAGACTTGATTACACACAGGTGGATTGTAATTATCATCATTAGTCATTTAGGTCAACATTGGATCATTCAGAGATCCTCACTGAACTTCTGGAGAGAGTTTGAAATATCCAATAAATGTCGTTCCACTTCATGATTGTGTCCCACTTGTTGTTGATTCTTCACAAAAAAATACAGTTTTATATCTTTATGTTTGAAGCCTGAAATGTGGCAAAAGGTCGCAAAGTTCAAAGGGGCCAAATACTTTCGCAAGGCATTGTATATGAGTGTGGGTGTGGGGGTCCTGGGGCCATGCGCCAAAGGGGAGAGGGTCCATCTTACTCGAGCCCTTAGAGGGTCATACATACTGCATAGTGGACCGACCAGTTCAGTTTACCATCTGTATCCACCCACATATAATAACCGTTGGAGTTTCTACAGCTGTTGAGCAGTCTGGCTAGGATAACCCACAGGGGTTAAGGGAGGATCAATCGGCTACTCCAAAATAAATCCCCCAATATCTTGTCATTGTAATAGCTTTGAATGCTAACGACTCCCTCCTGGTTCTACAGTCGAGGATAAAGGCAAGCTGCAGGTCGTTTTACTGGGGGGTTGAATGGGTAGGACTGAGGACGGTTGTGGCGTTTCATAAGCCCCAGTAGAAGGTGTGGGTCTTGGATGTGGATGGAGGTTCATAAAGGTGTTGGTCTAATGTGCTATGACGGATGCAGTGTCAAAGTAAAGTGTTGGGATCAGAGGTGATGTATAGGAGTTGGAGTTGGGATCAGAAGTGATGTATAGGAGTTGGAGTTGTGATCAGAGGTGATGTATAGGAGTTAGGGTTGAGATCAGAGGTGATGTATAGGAGTTAGGGTTGGGATCAGAGGTGATGTATAGAAGTTGGAGTTGGGATCAGAGGTGATGTATAGGAGTTAGGGGTTAGTGTTGGGATCAGAGGTGATGCATAGGAGTTAGGGGTTAGTGTTGGGATCAGAGGTGATGTGTAGGAGTTAGGGTTGGGATCAGGGGTGATGCATAGGAGTTAATGTTGGGATCAGAGGTGATGTATAGGAGTTAGGGGTTAGTGTTGGGATCAGAGGTGATGCATAGGAGTTAGGAGTTGGAGTTGGGATCAGAGGTGATGTATAGGAGTTAGGGTTGGGATCAGAGGTGATGCATAGGAGTTAATGTTGGGATCAGAGGTGATGTGTAGGAGTTAGGGTTGGGATCAGAGGTGATGCATAGGAGTTAATGTTGGGATCAGAGGTGATGTGTAGGAGTTAGGGTTGGGATCAGAGGTGATGCATAGGAGTTAATGTTGGGATCAGAGGTGATGTGTAGGAGTTAGTGTTGGGATCAGAGGTGATGTGTAGGAGTTAGGGTTAGTGTTGGGATCAGAGGTGATGTGTAAGAGTTCGGCTTAGTGTTGGGATCAGAGGTGATGTGTAAGAGTTAGGGTTAGTGTTGGGATCAGAGGTGATATGTAAGAGTTAGGGTTAGTGTTAGAATCAGAGGTGATGTGTAAGAGTTAGGGTTGGTGTTGGGATCAGTAGGGATATGTAGGAGTTAGGGGTAGTGTTGGGACCAGAGGTGATGTGTAGGAGTTAGGGTTGCTGTTGGGATCAGTAGGGGTATGTAGGAGTTAGGGTTTGTGTTGGGATCAGAGGTGATGTGTAGGAGTTAGGGTTAGTGTTGGGATCAGAGGTGATGCATTTGAGTTAGGGTTAGTGTTAGGACCAGAGGTGATGTGTAGGAGTTAGGGTTGCTTTTGGGATCAGTAGGGGTATGTAGGAGTTAGGGTTAGTGTTGGGACCAGAGGTGATGTGTAGGAGTTAGGGTTAGGGTTGGGATCAGAGGTGATGTGTAGGAGTTGGAGTTGGGATCAGATGTGATGTATAGGGTTGGTGTTGGGATCAGTAAGGGTATGTAGGAGTTAGGGTTAGTGTTGGGACCAGAGGTGATGTGTAGGAGTTAGGGTTGCTGTTGGGATCAGTAGGGGTATGTAGGAGTTAGGGTTTGTGTTGGGATCAGAGGTGATGTATAGGAGTTGGAGTTGGGATCAGATGTGATGTATAGGGTTGGTGTTGGGATCAGAGGTGATGTATAGGAGTTCGTTTTGGGATCAAAGGTTATGTGTAGGAGTTAGTGTTGGGATCAGAGGTGATTTGTAGGAGTTAGGGTTAGTGTTGGGATCAGAGGTGATGTGTAGGAGTTAGGGTTTGTGTTGGGATCAGAGATGATTTGTAGGAGTTCGGGTTGGGATCAGAGGTGATGTGTAGGAGTTAGGGTTGGTGTTGGGATCAGAGATGATTTGTGGGAGTTAGGGTTGGGATCAGAGGTGATGTATAGGAGTTAGGGTTAGTGTTGGGATCAGAGGTGATGTGTAGGAGTTAGGGTTAGTGTTGGGATCAGAGGTGATTTGTAGGAGTTAGGGTTAGTGTTGGGATCAGAGGTGATTTGTAGGAGTTAGGGTTAGGGTTGGGACCAGAGGTGATGTGTAGGACTAAGGGTTAGTGTTAGGATCAGTAGGGGTATGTAGGAGTTAGGGTTAGTGTTGGGATCAAAGGTGATGTTTAGGAGTATGGGTTGGAGTTGGGATCAGAGGTGATGTGTAGGAGTTCTCTCATCACACCATTGTCTTTGTTACTGCATCTCATATTTAACATTGTTCTGTCTTTGGGGCAACAGATATTGTGTTTAGTTTTGATTGTTTGTGAGGTGAAGCACATGATTGATGGTGTGTGTGTTCTTGTCTGTGTGTCTGTTTGCGTTCATGCGTGCCTCCTCCGTATGTGTATTCTCCATGTTACTCCTATTATGTCATATACTGTATACAGCTTTAACTATCTAATTATTATATTGTCATATTTAACTATCTATTATTTATATTGTCATATTGGCTATTATTTATGTTGTCATATATCAAACTATTATTTATATTGTCATTTAACTATGTAATATTTATATTATGTCATGTATACCTATTATTTATGTTATGTCATATGTATCCATTTTTTATATTGTCATATATAACTATTGTGTTTAGCTGTATGGATGTCACTCTTTCTCGTTTGCCATCCTCGGTTGCCATGCGTTGGTTGCCATGCGTTGGTTGCCGTGTGTTGGTTGCCGTGCGTTGGTTGCCGTGCGTTGGTTGCCGTGCGTTGGTTGCCGTGCGTTGGTTGCCGTGCGTTGGTTGCCATGCGTTGGCGATGCCCACCATCTCCGTAGGAATGCACATAAGTTGGTGTTGGTGACCAGTGTCCCTAAAGTACACTTTCATCCGACAAACCAGTTTCAAAAAGCAAACAATCCTGCAGGCAGCCAAAACATACGTCTCTAATCATGGCTGAAGAGTCCATGTACATTAGGAAGAAAAAAGAGGAAGGAAGGGTATGTGTTATTACCGTACAGCACTACAGTCACTTTTTCAGGAAGGCTGTTTGGTTTCCTTTTGAGCAATGAGGTGGTACTCCATTTTACAGAGGAATGTTGTGTCGTTATGAGGTAGTGGCAGAGCAGGACTTTCTTAAATCCTTTCTACCTGTCCTGACTTGTCTCCTTGCACGTTCAGGAGTACAGAGGCTTTGATTCAGAAAGGTGACGGTGACTGTGGCAATGCCAGCAAGAACATTATAGGAATGGTTTGGGTGGGTGTGATTGTACATACCTTTGCCTTGAGTGTGACATGAATTATGATTCTGCATTGATTGGATCATTATGTTTGTTTTAGGACAAGCACCCATCGGGAGCATTGCTTTCGGAAGCATGTGCCATTTTAACAATCTCGTAAACTTAAAGACAACCCTAAATTCTCAGGTTATTTCCTGTTCAATGGGGCTTTTTTTGAGGTTGAGAAGTCGATAGCCCCATTGAGAGGCTGTTACTTACGCGTCTACAACTGTTGATGCTCACTATCAAACTATTTTGCTTGAGATGTCTTTAAATGTGGAATTCAGGCAGTATGAAATCCTCTTCATAACATTCCTTCTATTCCTTAAATAGCTACTTGTCACAAAATCCACCGTAGGTGGCTTCTCTCCCTGTTCGGGCGGCGCTCGCAGGTCTACTAGCTGCCACAGATCCTTTTTCCTTTTCTTTTGGTTATGTCTGTTTTGTGTTTCACCTGGTTTCATTTTGGTTTTCAGGGGGGGGGGGGGGGGGTATTTATCTCGACATTTCCATTGGGTTTTTGTGCGGGATTGTTTTCGTTTGACTGTCAGTTAGTTTTGGGTTGCGTTTTCTTTAGTTCATTTTTAACAGGTGGTTTTTCCCTGGACTGTGTCTGAGTGGGATTTTGTGGCTACTGTTGTAGTCCGGTGCCCTGTTATTTTGAGCTTGTTTAATAAAACGCCCTTCTCCTTCGGAACTTGTTTCTCCTGCACCTGACTCCACACCCACATCTCCTTGGGGAGATCTGACAGAATCCCGCACCACTAAATCATGGAGTCAGCAGGAGCGGACGCGCCCACCCCGTCCATGGAGGAGCGCTGGAGTGGGCCAACGGTCTCCTCCTGCACCAGTTGTGGTCGGAGAGGACACACTGCTGACCGGTGCTGGAGGAGCTTGTCTGGGAGTCGAGAGGGCAGGCAGAGCACGGCTCGAACACCTCAGGTGAGTCAGCACCCGGCTCACCCAGAGCCCCCAGTTGGTCATATGTATGTGTTGATTTCCTTTCCTGGTTTTCCCCTCATTCCTGGCATAAGGCGCTAGTCGATTCAGGCGCAGCGGGGAGTTTTATGGACCGCGGTTTCGCGCTTAAGTTAGGGATTCCCTTGGTTCAGATGGACCAACCCTTCCCCGTGCCCGCCCTAGATAGTCGACCGTTAGGGTCAGGGCTGATCAGGGAGGCCACGGTTCCACTGGACATGGTGACGCAGGAGGGTCATGAGGGGCGGATTAGTCTCTTCCTCATTGATTCTCCAGCGTTTCCAGTGGTGCTGGGTATTCCCTGGTTGGCTTATCACAATCCTAAAATTTCGTGGAAACAGGGGGCTCTTAAGGGGTGGTCAGAGGAGTGCTCAGGTAGGTGTGTGAGAGTTTCCACCAGTGCAATGACGGTGGAGAGTCCAGAACAAGTCTCAATCGTGCTCATCCCCCCCGAATATGCTGATTTGGCACTCGCCTTCTGTAAAAAGAGAGGGAGATGAGTGGAAAACCGTGTTTAGTACCACATCTGGCCATTATGAGTACCTCGTCATGCCGTATGGATTGAAAAATGCTCCAGACGTTTTCCAATCCTTTGTTGACGAGATTCTCAGGGACCTGCATGGGCAGGGTGTAGTGGTTTACATTGATGACATACTGATCTATTCCGCCACACGCACCACGCATGTGTCTCTGGTGCGCAAGGTACTTGGGCGACTGTTGGAGCATGACCTGTACGTCAAGGCCGAGAAATGCGTGTTCTCCAAACAAGTCGTCTCTTTCCTGGAGTATCGCATTTCCACATCTGGGGTGGTGATGGAGTGTGACCGCATTGTGGCCGTGCGTAAATGGCCAACTCCGACCACGGTAAAGGAGGTGCAGCAATTGTTAGGGTTTGCCAATTACTATCAGAGGTTTATCCGGGGTTTTGGACAGGTGGCTGCTCCCATTACAACCGGGGGTCCGGTGCGGTTGCGGTGGTCGGCGGAAGAGGACAGAGCTTTTGGTCGTCTGAAGGCGTTGTTTACCGATGCTCCCGTATTGGCGCATCAGAACCCCTCTTTGGCATTCATAGTGGAGGTGGACGCGTCCGAGGCTTGTGTTGGAATCGTGCTATCACAGCGCTCGGGCACGCCCCCGAAGCTTCGCCCCTGCGCTTTCTTTTCGAGGAAGCTCATTCTGAAACTATGATGTGGGGGATCGGGAGTTGCTGGCTGTGGTAAAAGCTGTGAAGGTGTGGAGACATTGGCTTGAGGGGGTGAAACATTCTTTTCTCATCTGGATTGACCACCGTAATCATCTGGAGTACATCCGGGCGGCGAGGAGACTGAATCCTCGTCAGGCAAGGTGGGTGATGTTTTTTACCAGATTTCGCTTCACTATCTCTTACAGACCAGGTTCCCGTAACGTGAAGGCCAACGCAGTGTCCCGTCTCTATGATACAGAGGAGCGGCCCATTGATCCCACCCCCATACTTCCAGCCTCTTGACTGGTGGCACCGGTGTTATGGGAGGTGGATGAGGACATCGAGGTGGTGTCTCGGTTAGAACATCCTCCACCACATTGTCCAGCGGGTCAGAGGTACGTTCCGCTTGGTGTTCATGATAGATTGATTCGGGTCTGGCTCTCGACCCGAAACCTGCCTCTCCGCCTGCCCTGCTGGAAGCTGGGTCCGCGGTTTGTGGGGCCATTTAAAGTCCTGAGGAGAATAAACGAGGTGTGTTATAGGTTACAGCTCCCCTCTTACTATCGTATTAACCCCTCGTTTCATGTGTCTCCCCTCAGGCCGGTGGTAGCTGGTCCACTACAGGACGCTGAAGTGCGGGAGGTCCCTCCGCCCCCCCCCTGGACATCAAGGGGGCTCCGGCATACACTGTATGGTCCATCCTGGACTCTAGACTTCGGGTGGGGGGCCTGCAGTACCTCATGGATTTGGAGGGGTATGGTCCGGAGGAGAGGTGCTGGGTGCCGATAGGGGACATCTTGGACCCCTCTCTGCTGCGTGAGTTCCACCGCCTCCATCCTGATCGCCCTGTGCCTTGCCCTCCGGGTCGTCCTTGAGGCCGGCGTCGGTACGCTGTGGGAGCCGTGGGGAGGGGGGGCACATGACTTCCACCAAAGGTGGCTCCTCTCCCTGTTCGGGTGGCGGTCGTCGTCGCAGGTCTACTAGCTGCCACAGATCCTTTTTCCTTTTCTTTTGGGTTATATCTGTTTTGTGTTTCACCTGGTTTCATTTTGGTTATCGGGGGGGGGTATTTATCTCGACATTTCCATTGGGTTTTTGTGCGGGATTGTTTTCGTTTGACTGTCAGTTAGTTTTGGGTTGCGTTTTCTTTAGTTCATTTTTAACAGGTGGTTTTTCCCTGGACTGTGTCTGAGTGGGATTTTGTGGCTACTGTTGTAGTCTGGTGTCCTGTTATTTTGAGCTTGTTTAATATAACTTCCTTTTCCTTCGGAACTTGTTTCTCCTGCGCCTGACTCCACACCTACATCTCCTTGGGGATATCTGACACTACTCTGTCAGTCCAGAACATTCTATTATTAGTAACAGCGTGCAACCTCTATGTCCCCGTATCACTGACCTTACATATGTTTTTTATTCATTTTTAGAACCTTTATTTAACAATGCATGCTGTTAAAGGGGAACGACAGATTTCTACCTTGTCAGCTCGGGGATTCAATGCAGCAACCTTTCGGTTACTGGCCCAACGCTCTAACCACTAGGCTGCCTGCCGCCCCAGATTCACTACCTATCATATGCCAGGCCATCTACATAATAAAGCCCTATTGTTTTCACTGTATGGAGTTACTAAACAAACCCTCTGAAGCCCATATTTCTAAAGGTAGCAGCACGATCCCAGCACCTGGCCACATAGAACATGATATGGATCATTAGTCTCCGAAAGTGTAACCATTAGGACTTGGACAAAACCACTCAATCCCTGTCCTTCCATCCCGCCAGGCCCATAAGCCCGAAAATGTATTGTTCTGCCGTGGGGATAGTGCAGCCGTACCTGCTCAGTAGAAACAGAGGAGTCAACCTGCTCAGTAGAAACAGAGGAGTCAACCTGCTCAGTAGAAACAGAGGGGTCAACCTGCTCAGTAGAAACAGAGGAGTCAACCTGCTCAGTAGAAACAGAGGAGTCAACCTGCTCAGTAGAAACAGAGGAGTAAACCTGCTCAGTAGAAACAGAGGAGTCAACCTGCTCAGTAGAAACAGAGGAGTCAACCTGCTCAGTAGAAACAGAGGAGTCAACCTGCTCAGTAGAAACAGAGGAGTAAACCTGCTCAGTAGAAACAGAGGAGTAAACCTGCTCAGTAGAAACAGAGGAGTCAACCTGCTCAGTAGAAACAGAGGAGTCAACCTGCTCAGTAGAAACAGAGGAGTCAACCTGCTCAGTAGAAACAGAGGAGTCAACCTGCTCAGTAGAAACAGAGGAGTCAACCTGCTCAGTAGAAACAGAGGAGTCAACCTGCTCAGTAGAAACAGAGGAGTCAACCTGCTCAGTAGAAACAGAGGAGTCAACCTGCTCAGTAGAAACAGATGAGTAAACCTGCTCAGTAGAAACAGAGGAGTAAACCTGCTCAGTAGAAACAGAGGAGTCAACCTGCTCAGTAGAAACAGAGGAGTCAACCTGCTCAGTAGAAACAGAGGAGTAAACCTGCTCAGTAGAAACAGAGGAGTCAACCTGCTCAGTAGAAACAGATGAGTAAACCTGCTCAGTAGAAACAGAGGAGTCAACCTGCTCAGTAGAAACAGAGGGGTCAACCTGCTCAGTAGAAACAGAGGAGTCAACCTGCTCAGTAGAAACAGAGGAGTCAACCTGCTCAGTAGAAACAGAGGAGTCAACCTGCTCAGTAGAAACAGAGGAGTCAACCTGCTCAGTAGAAACAGAGGAGTAAACCTGCTCAGTAGAAACAGAGGAGTCAACCTGCTCAGTAGAAACAGAGGAGTCAACCTGCTCAGTAGAAACAGAGGAGTCAACCTGCTCAGTAGAAACAGAGGAGTCAACCTGCTCAGTAGAAACAGAGGAGTCAACCTGCTCAGTAGAAACAGAGGAGTAAACCTGCTCAGTAGAAACAGAGGAGTAAACCTGCTCAGTAGAAACAGAGGAGTCAACCTGCTCAGTAGAAACAGAGGAGTCAACCTGCTCAGTAGAAACAGGAGTCAACCTGCTCAGTAGAAACAGAGGAGTCAACCTGCTCAGTAGAAACAGGAGTCAACCTGCCCAGTAGAAACAGAGGAGTCAACCTGCTCAGTAGAAACAGAGGAGTCAACATGCTGGAGATCCTTAATGGCATAAGTACTATAATTAGGCTGAATACAAATGAGGAGGTTTGGGGCTTACGGGTCAAGCTCCGTGTGTATGGGCGTGTGTGTACGTGCGTGCCTGACAGACTTGGTGTGTGTGTCCATGCTTGTTTTTGCGCAGAGGTGAGTAATGTCCTCGTAAGTCACAGCAGCAACGGGGCAGTGTTGCCATGACTGCACCGCTGTAACATTATGACAGTGTTGCCATGACTGTACCGCTGTAACATTATGACAGTGTTGCCATGACTGCATCACTGTAACATTATGACAGTGTTGCCAAGACTGCACCGCTGTAACATTATGACAGTGTTGCCATGACTGCACCGCTGTAACATTATGACAGTGTTGCCATGACTGTACCGCTGTAACATTATGACAGTGTTGCCATGACACTACCGCTGTAACATTATGACAGTGTTGCCATGACTGTACCGCTGTAACATTATGACAGTGTTGTCATGACTGTACCGCTGTAACATTATGACAGTGTTGCCATAACTGTACCTCTGTAACATTATGAGAGTGTTGCCATGACTGCACCACTGTAACATTATGACAGTGTTGCCATGACTGCATCACTGTAACATTATGACAGTGTTGCCATGACTGTACCGCTGTAACATTATGACAGTGTTGCCATGACTGTACCGCTGTAACATTATGACAGTGTTGCCATGACACTACCGCTGTAACATTATGACAGTGTTGCCATGACTGCACCGCTGTAACATTATGACAGTGTTGCCATGACTGCACCACTGTAACATTATGACAGTCTTGCCATGACTGCACCTCTGTAACATTATGACAGTGTTGCCAACACTGCACCGCTGTAACATTATGACAGTGTTACCATGACTGCACCGCTGTAACATTATGACAGTGTTGCCATGACTGCATCACTGTAACATTATGACAGTGTTGCCATGACTGTACCTCTGTAACATTATGACAGTGTTGCCAACACTGCACCGCTGTAACATTATGACAGTGTTGCCATGACACTACCGCTGTAACATTATGACAGTGTTGCCATGACTGTACCACTGTAACATTATGACAGTGTTACCATGACTGCACCACTGTAACATTATGACAGTGTTGCCATGACTTCACCGTTGTAACATTATGACAGTGTTACCATGACTGCACCGTTGTAACATTATGACAGTGTTACCATGACTGTACCTCTGTAACATTATGACAGTGTTGCCGTGACTGCACCGCTGTAACATTATGACAGTGTTGCCGTGACTGCACCGCTGTAACATTATGACAGTGTTGCCATGACTGTACCGCTGTAACATTATGACAGTGTTGCCATGACTGTACCGCTGTAACATTGACAGTGTTACCATGACTGCACCGTTGTAACATTATGACAGTGTTACCATGACTGCACCGTTGTAACATTATGACAGTGTTACCATGACTGTACCTCTGTAACATTATGACAGTGTTGCCGTGACTGCACCGCTGTAACATTATGACAGTGTTGCCGTGACTGCACCGCTGTAACATTATGACAGTGTTGCCGTGACTGCACCTCTGTAACATTATGACAGTGTTGCCATGACTGCATCACTGTAACATTAGTGTTTTGACAGCCCTGATCTGAAACAATGACCGAATCAAGGAAAAGAGACGAGCGGAGAAAAGGAACTAATTGTCTTACCTTTTCACCTCAGCTAAGATGTTACACAGCTGCATATGCTTCTGGCATCGTCCTTTGTACGTGCTGTAAGAAGTATGTTTGTACATAGTGGTCTGTGTTTAGACAATCCACGCATTCATCCTAATCTTAAATCTAATATTTTGTCATTTCTTCAGAACACTTCATTTTTCATAATGGTCATTTATGTATGTTTGTGTGTAGCAGCGTGTCAGCAAGTGCCTGATTTAGTATGGCTGTGTGAATGTATAATTATGTGTAATTGAGTGGCTGTATATTTATGTTTGGGAGCGGCGTGTGTGTGTGTGTGTGTGTGTGTGTGTGTGTTAGCCTGCATTGCTGCTTTGTGTGTGCCTTCTTGCGTGCATATGTGTGTTTGTGTGTGTGTGTGTGCCTTCCTGCTTGCATGCATGTGTGTGTGTGTGTGTGTGCCTTCCTGTGTGCCATCCTGTGTGTGTGTGTGTGTGTGTATGCCACAGCCTGCATGCTTGCTGCCATGTTGCCTGTATGATTGGGTACATTTTGCCACGGTCGTCCGGTGACAACTTGATCTTGTTTCTGCGACTGAAGACAGAGCGTTGGGAGAGAAACCCTCAGCTGAAGACAAAGCTTTGAGAGAGAAACCCTCAGCTGAAGACAGAGCGTTGGGAGAAACCCTCAGCTGAAGACAGAGCGTTGGGAGAGACCCTCAGCTGAAGACAGAGCGTTGGGAGAAACCCTCAGCTGAAGACAGAGCTTTGGGAGAAACCCTCAGCTGAAGACAAAGCTTTGAGGGAGAGACCCTCAGCTGAAGACAGAGCGTTGGGAGAAACCCTCAGCTGAAGACAGAGCGTTGGGAGAGACCCTCAGCTGAAGACAGAGCGTTGGGAGAAACCCTCAGCTGAAGACAGAGCGTTGGGAGAGACCCTCAGCTGAAGACAGAGCTTTGGGAGAAACCCTCAGCTGAAGACAAAGCTTTGAGGGAGAGACCCTCAGCTGAAGACAGAGCTTTGAGGCAGAGACCCTCAGCTGAAGACAGAGCTTTGAGGGAGAGACCCTCAGCTGAAGACAGAGCTTTGAGGGAGTGACCCTCAGTTGAAGACAAAGCTTTGAGAGAGAAATCCTCAGCTGAAGACAAAGCTTTGAGGGAGAGACCCTCAGCTGAAGACAGAGCTTTGAAAGAGAAGCCCTGGGAGAAGAGGACAGCAGGAGGAACAAAGACTGTTTCATTTCTTCTTTTGTTTTGTTTGCTTGTTCCTTCCTATTTTCAGCACCCTGCAATCACTGGCTTTTGTTAGCTTTGAATTCAGGTTTAACCTGTTGCAGAGGAGAGGACAAGTTACCACCCCCCCTCACTTCCTCCTCCTCCTCCTCCTCCTCAGACCATCTCCTCTAAAACTTCATTCACACTCGATCTTGATTTGTAGCATTTTACATAATGACAAGTTACCACCCCCCTCCCTTCCTTCCTCTCCTCCTCCTCCTCCAAGTATTTTCCACCTTGTCCTCCTCCTTTTCCTTCTATCTCCTCCAAACCTTCATCCCCACTCAATCTTGATTTGTGGTGTTTTACATAATGACAGTCCACATTCATCTTGAAGGAAGTCATCCTTCGCACCTCTTTTTCTTCTTTCTCTCTCTCTATCCCTCGTTCCCCCTTCCCTCCCTCTATCTCATCCTTCTTGCCCCCTTCTCTCACTCTCTCTCTCCATCCCTCTAGCCCACTTCCCTCCCTCTCTCTCTACCCCCTTTGCTCCCACGCTCCCCCTTCCCTGTCTCTCTCTCCCCCTTTGCTCCCACGCTCCTCCTTCCCTCTCTCTCTCTCTCTCTCTCTCATCCCTTGTTCCCCCTTCTCTCCCTCTCTCTCCCCCTGCCCTCCCTCTCTCTCTCCCCCTTCCCTCCCCTCCCTCTCATCCCTCATTCCACATTTCCTCATTCTCTCTCTCCCCCTTCCCTCCCTCTCTCTCTCTCCATCCCTCATTTCCCCCCTTCCCTCCCTCTCTCTCTCAATTCAATTCAATTCAAGGGCTTTATTGGCATGGGAAACATGTGTTAACATTGCCAAAGCAAGTGAGGTAGACAACATACAAAGTGAATATATAAAGTGAAAAACAACAAAAATTAACAGTAAACATTACACATACAGAGGTTTCAAAACAGTAAAGACATTACAAATGTCATATTTTATATATATATATATATATACAGTGTTTTAACAATGTACAAATGGTTAAAGGACACAAGATAAAATAAATAAGCATAAATATGGGTTGGATTTACAATGGTGTGTGTTCTTCACTGGTTGCCCTTTTCTCGTGGCAACAGGTCACAAATCTTGTTGCTGTGATGGCACACTGTGGAATTTCACCCAGTAGATATGGGAGTTTTTCAAAATTGGATTTGTTTTCAAATTCTTTGTGGATCTGTGTAATCTGAGGGAAATACAGTGCCTTGCGAAAGTATTCGGCCCCCTTGAACTTTGCGACCTTTTGCCACATTTCAGGCTTCAAACATAAAGATATAAAACTGTATTTTTTGTGAAGAATCAACAACAAGTGGGACACAATCATAAAGTGGAACAACATTTATTGGATATTTCAAACTTTTTTAACAAATCAAAAACAGAAAAATTGGGCGTGCAAAATTATTCAGCCCCCTTAAGTTAATACTTTGTAGCGCCACCTTTTGCTGCGATTACAGCTGTAAGTCGCTTGGGGTATGTCTCTATCAGTTTTGCACATTGAGAGACTGACATTTTTTCCCATTCCTCCTTGCAAAACAGCTCGAGCTCAGTGAGGTTGGATGGAGAGCATTTGTGAACAGCAGTTTTCAGTTTTCTTTCCACAGATTCTCGATTGGATACAGGTCTGGACTTTGACTTGGCCATTCTAACACCTGGATATGTTTATTTTTGAACCATTCCATTGTAGATTTTGCTTTATGTTTTGGATCATTGTCTTGTTGGAAGACACATCTCCGTCCCAGTCTCAGGTCTTTTGCAGACTCCATCAGGTTTTCTTCCAGAATGGTCCTGTATTTGGCTCCATCCATCTTCCCATCAATTTTAACCATCTTCCCTGTCCCTGCTGAAGAAAAGCAGGCCCAAACCATGATGCTGCCACCACCATGTTTGACAGTGGGGATGGTGTGTTCAGCTGTGTTGCTTTTACGCCAAACATAACGTTTTGCATTGTTGCCAAAAAGTTCAATTTTGGTTTCATCTGACCAGAGCACCTTCTTCCACATGTTTGGTGTGTCTCCCAGGTGGCTTGTGGCAAACTTTAAACGACACTTTTTATGGATATCTTTAAGAAATGGCTTTCTTCTTGCCACTCTTCCATAAAGGCCAGATTTGTGCAATATACGACTGATTGTTGTCCTATGGACAGAGTCTCCCACCTCAGCTGTAGATCTCTGCAGTTCATGCAGAGTGATCATGGGCCTCTTGGCTGCATCTCTGATCAGTCTTCTCCTTGTATGAGCTGAAAGTTTAGAGGGACAGCCAGGTCTTGGTAGATTTGCAGTGGTCTGATACTCCTTCCATTTCAATATTATCGCTTGCACAGTGCTCCTTGGGATGTTTAAAGCTTGGGAAATCGTTTTGTATCCAAATCCGGCTTTAAACTTCTTCACAACAGTATCTCGGACCTGCCTGGTGTGTTCCTTGTTCTTCATGATGCTCTCTGCGCTTTTAACGGACCTCTGAGACTATCACAGTACAGGTGCATTTATACGGAGACTTGATTACACACAGGTGGATTGTATTTATCATCATTAGTCATTTAGGTCAACATTGGATCATTCAGAGATCCACACTGAACTTCTGGAGAGAGTTTGCTGCACTGAAAGTAAAGGGGCTGAATAATTTTGCACGCCCAATATTTCTGTTTTTGATTTGTTAAAAAAGTTTGAAATATCCAATAAATGTTGTTCCACTTCATGATTGTGTCCTACTTGTTGTTGATTCTTCACAAAAAAAATACAGTTTTATATCTTTATGTTTGAAGCTTGAAATGTGGCAAAAGGTCGCAAAGTTCAAGGGGGCCGAATACTTTCGCAAGGCACTGTATGTCTCTCTAATATGGTCATACATTGGGCAGGAGGTTAGGAAGTGCAGCTCAGTTTCCACCTCATTTTGTGGGCAGTGAGCACATAGCCTGTCTTCTCTTGAGAGCCATGTCTGCCTACGGCGGCCTTTCTCAATAGCAAGGCTATGCTCACTGAGTCTGTACATAGTCAAAGCTTTCCTTAATTTTGGGTCAGTCACAGTGGTCAGGTATTCTGCCGCTGTGTACTCTCTGTGTAGGGCCAAATAGCATTCTAGTTTGCTCTGTTTTTTTGTTAATTCTTTCCAATGTGTTAAGTAATTATCTTTTTGTTTTCTCATGATTTGGTTGGGTCTAATTGTGCTGTTGTCCTGGGGCTCTGTAGGGTGTGTTTGTGTTTGTGAACAGAGCCCCAGGAACAGCTTGCTTAGGGGACTCTTCTCCAGGTTCATCTCTCTGTAGGTGATGGCTTTGTTATGGAAGGTTTGTGGATCGCTTCCTTTTAGGTGGTTGTAGAATTTAACGGCTCTTTTCTGGATTTTGATAATTAGTGGGTATCGGCCTAATTCTGCTCTGCATGCATTATTTGGTGTTCTACGTTGTACACGGAGGATATTTTTGCAGAATTCTGCGTGCAGAGTCTCAATTTGGTGTTTGTCCCATTTTGTGAAGTCTTGGTTGGTGAGCGGACCCCAGACCTCACAACCATAAAGGGCAATGGGCTCTATGACTGATTCAAGTATTTTTAGCCAAATCCTAATTGGTATGTTGAAATGTATGTTTCTTTTGATGGCATAGAATGCCTTTCTTGCCTTGTCTCTCAGATTGTTCCCTCATTCCCCCCGTCCCTCCATCTCTCATTCCCCCATTCCCTCTCTCTCTCTCATTCACCCCTTCCCTCCCGCTCTCTCTATCCCTTGTTCCCCCCTTCCTTCCCTCCCTCTCTCGTTCCCCCATTCCCTCCCTATATCCCTCCCTTCCCTCTCTCTCTCTCTATTCCTCATTCCCCTTTCCGTCCCTCTCTCTCCATCCCTCGTTCCCCATTCCCTCCCTCTCTCTTGTTCCCCCCTTCCCTCCCTCTCCATCTCTTGTTCCCCCTTCTCTCCCTCCATCCCTCTTTCCCCCCTTCCTTCCCTCCCATTCTCCCTCCATCCCTCATTTCCCCCTTCCTTCCCTCCCTTTCTCCCTCCATCCCTCATTCCCCCTTCCCTTCCTCTCTCCCCCATCACTCGTTCCCCCCTTCACTCCCTCTCTCTCCATCCCTCGTTCCCCCGTTCCCTCCCTCTCTCTCCCTGACAGGTGCATTCAATCAGAAGGTACTTGAGTCACACAATAGTCTGCCTGTCTGTCTGATGTCTCCTTATGCTGGCTAGCGCTGGCTACTCCCCTCAGAGTCAACTCAACTCAGGTAACCTACCTGCTCCTCACCCTCATCACGTTATTCACACAAAGACAATTTCTGTTAACTAAGTAGTCATAAATTAGAACATGTCGGAGTAGGGTTGTAAAATTTCCAGAAGATTCCCAGAATTAGAAAGGAATAAGCAGGAAATCCAGGGTCCTCCAACCAGGATTTAAGGAAAACCAAGGAATTTCGGGAAAATTACAAGAATTTTGCAACCCTATGTCAGAGTATTACACGACATGTATCCCTCAGCTGTGGATAAGAGACATATATAGAGATCACAAAAATACTTCCTTACCCCAGGACACATCAATAGTTTGACTATACCAGACAAAGTCAATAAAGAGAAGCCTGTTTGTGTGCCCTGTGAATAATCAAACTTCTATACGGAGATTTGCTTTTGCTTTGGTTTTTCTACAGACAGTCACCTGCTGAAGTGTCCTGGTTGTAAAGACAGATTTTTGGGATTATCAAGTCCCTGAGCTGAGCACCTGACTCCCTTTTTACTCAAGCTGGGCTGAAGCGCATTTGGGAATGCTTTCCTTCTGTTCATAGAGATATAGATGTATATTACTCTGGTGTGAACCAACCCAAAAATATTATCCATAATTCTGCTGGGGGAACTTTAGGAACTACCATCATAAATGCAGGCAGCGAGTCAGCATGATCATGATTCTGACACGTGGAGCAAGTTGGGCAATTTCTTTTCCCAGATTTTCATGCTAGCCCTATGCAAGTAAAAAGGACAGCTATGCAGGATACATTTAGGCCATGAAGGCCTGATTCACACAGTCTCCTCTGAACAGTTGATGTTGAGAAATGTCTGTTACTTGAACTCTGTGAAGCATTTATTTGGGCTGCGATTTTCTGAGGCTGGTAACTCTAATGAACGTATCCTCTGCAGCAGAGGTAACTCTGGGTCTTCGTTTCCTGTGGCGGTTATTTCTCTTTGCTTATTTGAGCTGTTCTTGCCATAATATGGACTTGGTTTTTTACCAAATCTTCTGTATACCCCCCTACCTTGTCACAACACAACTGATTGGCTCAAACACATTAAGAATACATTCCACAAATGAACTTTTAAGAAGGCACACCTGTTAATTGAAATGCATTCCAGGTGACAATCTCATGAAGCGGGTTGAGAGAATGCCAAGAGTGTGCAAAGCTGTCATCAAGGCAAAGGGTGGCTACTTTGAAGAATCTCAAATACAAAACAAATGTTGATTT